>NW_012118365.1:551191-611780 GCF_000951035.1 Colobus angolensis palliatus
GGTTCAACATTCGCAAATCAATAAACGTAATCCAGCATATAAACAGAACCAAAGACAAGAACCACATGATTATCTCAATAGATGAAGAACACGATTTTCAAACCATCCAAAGCATGATTTTGAAATGCCCAATTCCTTTCCTGCATCTAACATTTAAGGAGCCATCCTTCTGGGCTTGTTTTTGTCAGGTTTTGTGTTAAACTGCTTTCCCCCAAACTTTTGTGTTCATTGCCGCACTCCCATAATCCCCCTGTACTGACTGGCTGTGGTTATTATGCTTTGTACGAAGGCTCTATGTCGAAAGCCAGTTATGAGTTTCTGTCCCAGTGGATCACACGATGAAGTCGAAGCAGGCCGTCATCCAGAGCTATATAATAGCCCCAGACGGGGAATGCAAAAGTGCCGCGGATTATTGATAGAGTTATATCTGCCGTTTTGCTGACAAATTTGATGTTTCCTTTGCTGCTTTTCTAATATTAAGAAATATTTCTGGTAGCATGTCATTCCATTGAGTCATTTGGAGTGGAAATGATGATTTAGATTTCTAGTTCTTATTCTGATAATGAGGAATGACTAATTTTTATTCTGACAATGAGTCACAATATGCAGAGTGTCTAAATGACAGTAAATCACAACAATTAATCAGAAATGTAGATCCATTTTAAATCTACAAAATAAGAGTAGCAAAATCCCAGGACTGTCACAATGATCATTTAGTATTTTAATAGAAATGATTTTTCCTGTTAAAATACTCATTTCCTGAAAAACGCAGATATAATCAAAAGTTAGCAATTATTTCATCAGCACCTTTAGCAGAAATCAAGAAGCGAGCAGTAAAAATAATATTTTGTTTTGTTTCACTTTGTTTTGGCTGACAAATAGATTGATGCATTGGCACAACTCAGTGACACAGTTACGATTCAAAAGTATTTTCTAGCTTGGCATAAATTTTTAATTTGTTTTTTAATGCCACTCTTTGGCAAAACTACTATGAAAAAAACTCTTTTTGACATTATAAAATGCTATTTTAAAGACCTGGTATTGACATCTCCCAGGAAACTGAAAAATCATTCAATTTAGAATATTCCTATGCTATATCTTTATTTATTTTTTATATTATCATCAGTATAGCTTACCATAGGATGAGAAATTATTGTGATGTCACAAAAAGGAAATCAACCTCACAAAGGGAGCCAGATAAAATACGAGGTTAACTCTGTGAACAAGATTGACTATGGCTCTTGTTTATATGGGAAATTAAGCGGGTTTACTGTTTCTTTGCTTTATAGCAGAGTTAGACAGCTACTGGATAAAGAGGATTTACATATGATAGAAAACATATTTTTATTCTCAGAAAGGACAGCTCTTGTGGTAATATAAGTTACATAATGATTCATTTTTTCTCCCCCATCTTTATCCTTTCTTTTATTCCAACTAAAAAATAGTTTTTATACCCAGATATGTTTAAACACAAAACTGATGATAGGAAAAACATATTTAATTTGCTTTATTACATGAACCCACAAATTTCTTAGCACCATCTGCGTGTGTGTGTCTGTGTGTGCTTGTGTGTGTGTGTGTGCATTATTTTTCTGAGATTTCTGGCTGTAGACATTCAGAGTTCAGTGCCATAAAATAATTTTTTAATTGGTGAAGGTTTCTTATGAATATATTTTTTCTGTATCAAGAATAGATGATGTGGCAGTGTACTGGTTTGTTCTCACACTGCTGATAAAGACATACCTGAGACTGGGTAATTTATAAAGGAGAGTTTTAACTGACTCACAGTTCAGCGTGACTGTGCAGGCCTCAGGAAACTTACAATCCTAGTGGAAAGGGAAGCAAATACATCCTTCTTCACATGGTGGGAGGAAGAAGTGGTGAATAAAAGGGGGAAACGCTTCTTCTAAAACCATCAGATCTTGATCTTCACAAGAACAACATGAGGGTAGCCTTCCCTAGGATTAAATTACCTCCCACCAGGTCCTTCCCATGACATGTGGGGATTACAGCAACTGCAATTCAAGATGAGATTTGGGTGGAGACACAGTTAAACCATATCACTGCCCCCCAGCCCCTCCTAAATCTCATCTCCTCATATTTCAAAACAGAATCATACTTCCCAACAGTCCCGCCAAATCTTAACTCATTCCAGCATTAACCCAAAAGTCCAAGTCCAAGGTGTCATTTAATACAAGGGAAGTTCCTTTTCCTATGAGCCTGCAAAATCAAAAGTAAGCTAGTGACTTCCTAGATACAATGGGGGTACAGGTATTGGGCAAATACTCTCATTCTAAATGGAAGAAGTTGACCAAAATAAAGGAGCTGCAGCCCTACACAAGTCTGAAATCCAATAGAGCACTAATTAACCCTTAATGTTGGGAGAAAAGCTGAGTGTTGGGAGAAGCTGAGGTAGGACTTTCACGTCTGACATCATGTATAAGTGTCTTGGAACATGTCCAGGGTCCTGGGTCTAAAACCTTTTGTAGCCTTTGGACCACCAAGCTCTGTGCTAAAGGGTGGAAGGCTACTCTGACGCACCATAATATAAGCCCAAGGCATAAAACCCCTCATGATTTGGATAAAATCCAGGGCTCATGGCTCTGGAATGTGTCTAGACTTGCTGGCTCCTTGTTTCTAGCCCTCCCAGGCTCCTAGATGGATTGTGTCTTAGAATTGGCCATATAAATGCTAATCCATCACAGCTGTAAATCATGTGCTTAATGCAATGCTCCCTTTCAACCCCAAATTCTCACAACCTGTTTCTTTGTTTGATCACCAATAGTCTGGGCTCCAGAGTTTGGGGCCTTTGCAGCCTCCATACTTAGCGCTGGCCCCCTGGACCTATTTGCTCTCTCAAACTGTCTTTTCTCATTAACTTGACTCCACCAGACTTCATCACCCCCATGACCTGGTGTTGAGTCCAATCATCCCAACATTCCTGGCTGCCCAACATGGGGTGACAAAGACCCCGGTGAAGGAACTCTAGGGCATATGAAAGCAGAGGACACATGGTCAAAGGACACCCGAGGATGACTGAAAGAAGCTCGGCAGGAAAGCTAAGCCCTAGGAAGAACCAGGGTAACAATGGGACAAAGTGAAAGCAAACATTCTGCTTACTTGAATTTGTTAAGGCCTTTATTACCAGAGGGTGAGGCATGGGGTAAGACCCAGTGGAATCTGAGGCTTGTTTATTCAGAGGGCCCCATTTAGAGAAAAAGAAGACAAAGTAAGAACTTAGAAGGAGCCCGGGCAAGGAAAGTCATCTTGAAGCTTCAGTTTCATGGTTAACCTGCCTCTGCTAGAGAAAAACAGATTTAATGAGCACAGAGGCATGACATGGGCTGAATGTAAGGAAATTTGGACTCAAGTCCCCAAGAAATATTTGAGTTGTGGAATATGCTTGATTTGGGTATGTAGTAATTTTTGCAGCATCATTCATTGCAAGATTCAGGGCATTCTGGCATGTTTCCAAAGCCCAGAGCATCACTGATGCAAATGATACTTGGAAGAACTCGACAAAAACATTGGGAGATAATGTGAAATACTACAATTTGGTCAGGAGGGAGTGGGACCCCTCTGATCCTTGGATGGAGTCTGAGGATTTTTGTAGACTTGTGGTGGTTTTGAGTTTCTCTGGGATAGCTTGTACTTTGCCAGCAAATGAAAGCTTTGGATCTCTGCAGATGTCACTCGGAGGAGCAGTCAAAGACATCTTTAGGTTCATGGTCATATTCATTATGGTGTTTGTGGCCTTCACGATTGGAATGTTCAACCTCTACTCCTACTACATTGATGCAAAACAAAATGAAGCCTTCACAACAGTTGAACAGAGTCTTGAGAGACTGTTCTGGGCTATATTTGGACTTTCTGAAGTGAAATCAGTGGTCATCAACTATAACCACAAATTCATTGACAACGTTGGTTATGTTCTTTATGGAGTCTATAATATTACGATGGTCATTGTTTTGCTAAATTTGTTAATTGCCATGATCAACAATTTATTCCAAGAAATTGAGGATGACACTGATGTGGAGTGGAAATTTGCAAGTGCCAAACTCTGGTTTTCCTGCTTTGGGGAGGGGAGAGCACTTCCTGTTCCCTTCAATCTGGTGCAGGCTCTGGGGTCTCTGTTTGTCTCTTGCTGAAGCTTAAAGGGTGGATTTCTGAGCTCTACCCAGGGTCATAAAAAAGGTTTCCAGGAAGATGTAGAGATAAGTAAATAGAGATAAGTAAATACAGAGATAGAGATAAATATAGAGATAAATATAGGGATAAATATAGAGATAGAGATAAATAGAAATATATAGAGATAGAGATAAACATAGAGATAAATAGATATAGGTAGGAAAAGACGGGGACTTGTAGGAACTCACAGGAACTAATAGGTACAGACAGGGGCAGATAGGGATAGATGAAGACTAGCAGTATAAGGTCAGTGCCCTAAAGAGGTACAAAAGTAGAGACTAGCAAAGACTAGCTGAGATTTGCAGGGGCAGACAGGAACATTCTGAATTATGAGAATTAGCTATGGCTCAAATTCCAATCAAAATCTGAGAGGACTCATATAAAAGGAATAGAGGGGAAGGAGGTAAGGATAAAAATGCTCTTTCTTTTCTCTTCAACAGGACCTTTTGGATTCAAAGTTGTGCTAGCAGTAGGAAATGTTATAGGTGGGGATGCCAGGAAGTTCTCAGACATGCCCTGGAGACATTTTCCCCATTGTCTTAGCAATCAGCGTTTGATTCCTCATTATTCATGCAAATTTCTACAGTGGGCTTGAATTTCTTCTACTGCATGATCATCCTGCAAATTTTCCAAACTTTCAAGCTCTGTCACCCCTTGAATGCTTTACCACTTAGAAACATCTTCCACCAGATACCCTAAATTATCTGTCTCAGGTTCAAAGTTTCACAGATGTCTAGGGCAGGGTAAAATGCTGCCAGTGTCTTTGCTAAAGTACATGATTTAAACAATCTTAAAAAGTCATCTTTTCTCCAGTTCCTAAGAATTTCCTTATTTCCATCTTAGGCCACCTCAGCCTAGACTTCCTTGTTCATATTACTATCAGCATTTTGGTCAAAGCCGTTCAATAGGTCTCTAGAAAGTTGAAAACTTTCCCACATTTCCTGTTTTCTGATCCCTCCATGTCTCTAGGACGTTCCAAAATTTCCCACATTTTCCTATCTTCTTCTGAGCCCTCCAAACTGTTTTAATCTCTACCTGTTACCCAGTTTCAATGTTGCTTCCACATTTTGGTGTATCTTTACAGCATGCCCCAATACTCCCAATATCAATTTATTGTATTAATCCATTTTCATGCTGCTAATAAAGACACATTGAAGACTAGGTAATTTATAAAATAAATACATTTAATTGACTTACAGTTCAGCATGACTGTATAGGCCTCAGGAAACTTACAATCATGGCAGAAGGGGAAGCAAACACATCATCCACATGGAGGCAGCAAGGAAAAGTGATGAGCAAAAGGGGGAAAGGCCACTTATAAAACCATCAGATCTTGTGAGAACTCACTTTCAGGAGAACAGCATGAGGGTAACTGCCCACTTGATTCAATAACCTCCCACCAGGTCCCTCCCACAACCTGTGGGAATTGTGGGAACTACAACTCAAGATGAGATTTGGGTAGGGACACAGCCAAACCATATCAGGCAGTGACAGAGAGTTAATTTTTTTCATTTATACTGATACTCCAATTCTGTTCAACACCACACAAAAGTTGGTTAAAAGTAAGATAAGAATTGAGCTCTAGCTAAAAATTAAAGATCCTTGAAGTAATAAAATTGCATGTATTCCATAGCTTAAATGTAATTTCATTTTAATAGTCAAATATGTTGGAAAATTTTAAAGAAAACCAATACTTGAAGTCATGGCATGCATGGCACTGTATCAAAGATACAAA
Organism: Colobus angolensis palliatus; assembly: GCF_000951035.1. Lineage (NCBI taxonomy): Eukaryota > Metazoa > Chordata > Mammalia > Primates > Cercopithecidae > Colobus > Colobus angolensis. The sequence goes on from NW_012118365.1 coordinate 557,115, forward strand.
TCTCGTTTAAATTCACTTTTTAAAGTTTGTAGCTTAGGTGGAATGAAGGGAGAAAGAATGAGTTATTGAGTCAAAAAATTATTACATTATTTCTTTTTATTAGTTTGTTTTGTTATTATAATGGGTTTTTTGGTTAGAAAAGAATTTTGCCTAAAAATATATATAATGCAATTAAATATAAGTGCTTTACTGGTAACAACTTAGTAGAATGAGATAAAGATTCTAGAAGAATATCATAGGCTATATATAATTTAAATTTTGTCTGCTTCCAAATATTTGCATTGTCTTAATAAAAGTAAAGAAATGTAAACTATGAAAATTCAAGATAAAAACAGAATGAATAGATAGCACGTTCGTGAAGTCAATTTTTTTCCTTTAGTTTTGACAGCTAAGATAAAAAATAGTAGATTAAATTCAGCACATTTATTGAACTGGGTATATGTACAGAATGATGGCAGTCATTTCAGATGATACAAGGATGAGTAATATAGAGTCATTTTCATCCTATGAAACAGAAGGCAAATTTATCTATAGGATAAACTTTTCTAGAACCATAACGTTCGTGTCTTTGTATAAAGGACACAGGATATTTGCCAATTACTTCTACATCAGGTACATAAAGAGGTTGAAGCATTTTGAAAATTAGTATCAGTAGCATATTTGGTTCTTAATAGCAACTGTTGAATAAACTGATAAATAGATAAATGTTTGGATGATTCATGTAAATGTGTTTGTGTATACCTATGTAAGCATGTATGATATGTTTATTAAAATTGATAACATAATATTGCTTCTGTGGAAGCTGAAATAATATGTTCAAGTATTTTTTAAACTTCAAAATATGGGAATAAATCTTATCAAAATGAGGAAAATGAATATCTGTCCATCAAATTGTCCATCTGAAATTAAAGATTTAGATACATGTTAAGATTTAGATACATGTTAAGATTTAGATACATGTTAATTTAAAATATATTAATTATATTAAATAATTAAATTTATTAATTTATAGTAAATAATTAATATATTAAATTAAATAATATCTATGTGGATCAATCAGCTTTAGTTAAGCCACAGTAACAAATTACCCCCAAATTTTAGTAGCTCACATAACTAAGGTTATTTTATACTCATGTTTACATGGATTGAAGGTGGGCTGTGGTTTTGCCCTTTATTCTACTAAAGCTAAAGGTGGAGCTACTCTCTGGAACATGCCACATCATATCAGAGGAGAGGAAGTCAGATGGTGGGAACGAGCTTACACCTGACAATGTCACAACTCATTTTACAGGCACATATTATTGCCCAAGGCGAGTCACCTGACCAATCTTGATATTACATGTATGGGAAATATACTTCTCACACAAGACTGGGCCCAATGGGCATAAGTATCAAATATTCCTAAAATAATGTAATCTACCACACAACAAACACTTCTGCTAGATATAAAGTTTTTTAAATTTTATTTTATTTTAAGTTCCAGAATACATGTGCAGAATGTGCAGGTTTGTCACATTGGTAAACGTGTACTACGGTAGTTTGCTGCACCTATCAACCCATCACTTAGGTATTAAGCCCTGCATGCACTAGCTATTTAGCCTGATGCTTCCCTCTCGCAACCCCCGTGACAGGCCCCAGTATATGTTGTTCCCTTCTCTGTGTCCATGTGTTCTCATTGTTCAGTTCCCATTTATAAGTGAGAACATGCAGTGTTCGGTTTTTTTTTCCTGGGTTAGTTTGCTGAGGATAATGGCTTCCAGCTTCATCCATGTCCCTGCAAAGAACATGATCTTCTTCCCTTTTATGGCTGCATAGTATTCGATGATGTAGATGTACCACATTTCTTTATCCAGTCCATCATTGATGCGCCTCTGGGTTGATTCCATGTCTTTGCTCTTGCAAATAGTGCTGCAATAAACATATGTGTGCGTGTATTTTACAAAAAGAATGATGAATATTGCTTTGGGTATATACCCAGTAATGAAATTGCTGCATTAAATGCTATTTCTGGTTCTAAATCCTTGAGGAATTGCCTCACTGTCTTCCACAATGGTGGAACAAATTTACATTCCCACCAACAGTGTAAAAGCATTTCTGTTTCTCCACAGCTTCACCAGCATCTGTTTCTTGAGTTTTTAATAATTGCCATTCTGACTGATGTGAGATGGTATCTCATTGTAGTTTTGATTTGCACTTCTCTAATGATCAGTGATGTTGAACTTTTTTTCATAGGTTTATTGGCTGCATAAATGTCTTCTTTTGAGACGTTGTCTGTTCATATCCTTTACCTACTTGTTGATGGAGTTGTTTGTTTTTTTGTTTGTTTTCTTATGTTTAAGTTCCTTAAGTTCCTTGTAAATTCTGGATATTGTAAAATCTGACCTTTGTCAGATGCGTAGTTTGCAAAGATTTTCTCCCATTCTGTAGGTTGCCTGTTTGCTCTGATGGTAGTTTCTTTTGCTGTGCAGAAGCTCTTTAGTTTAGTTAGATCCCATTTGTCAATTTTTGCTTTTGTTGCAATTGCTTCTGGCAATTTCATCATAAGATCTTTGCCCATGCATATGTCCTGAATGATACTGCCTAGATTTTCTTCTCAGATTTTTATGGTTTGGGGTTTTATATTTAAGTATTTAATCCATCTTGAGTTAATTTTTGCATAAGGTGTAAGAAAGGGCTCCAGTTTCAGTTTTCTGCATATGGCTAGCCAGTTTTCCTATCACCGTTTATTAAAAAGGGCATCCTTTCCTGTTTGTTTTTGTCAGATTTGTCAAAGATCAGATGGTTGTAGACGTGTGGTCTTATTTCTGAGATCTCTATTCTGTTTCTTTGGCCTATGTGTCTGTTTTGGTACCAGTACGATGCTCTTTTGTTGTTGTTGTTAGTGTAGCTTTGTAGTATAGTTTGAAGTCAGGTAGAATGATGCCTTCAGCTTTGCTCTTTTGCTTAGGATTGTCTTGGCTATATGGGCTCTTTCTTGGTTCCATATAAATTTTAAAGTATTTTTTTCTAATTATGTGAAGAACATCAATGGTAGTTTGATGGAAACAGCAGTAAATCTATAAATTACTTTGGACGGTATGGCCATTTTCATCATATTCATTCTTCCTGTCCGTGGGGATGGAATGTTTTCCCATTTGTTTGTGTCCTCTCTTATTTCCTTGAGCAATAGTTTGTAGTTCTCCTTGAAGAGGTCTTCACATCTTTTGTCACCTGCATAGGTATATATCTGATAGATACAAAGTGTCATAGACATGTGATTACCCAACAGTAAAAAGATGTTAGTTGTTGCTGCAGCAAACTCGCAGAACCATAAGTTACCTTAAATTTTTGAAAGAAATCCAGAGACATCTGTTATGTACAGAACAAATTGCTAGCCCAGTCTCAACATAATTAAGTTACTCTCCTTTAAATAGTGCCACATTTTTGCATAGCTGGGCTTTTGGTGGTTGTTGTGATATAAAGCAAGTATCGTAAGAAAATCTACATGGAACAGGAAAGGTGCGTGGTGGTGTCCAGTCTATTGCAAGACTTGAGAGGCTGTGCAGGACTCATCAGATACACACATCTCACTAATCTGTAATGTAGTTGTTTAAGCATGACATACTTTTTTTTCAATTCCTGTGCATTATTATTTTGTAAATGGTTACTAAATTTTTAAGGTGCACATGAGTGTCAAGTTGTTTAGACCTAACTACTTAATACAAGGGTATTTATTTTGGCTACAGTTGCTCTTGGGGGAAATGTTGAGACTCTAAGACTGTCTTGAACTGAGAAAGCTTGGGAACCTCTGTTATAGGCTTTAAATTATAATTAAAAATTGTGGTGCCCTTTTGGATTCAGTTTTGTATTTTATCCTAAAGTGGAAATCCATATGTTTCAACCTGTTGGTATAAAACAGGCCTGATATTTGATATTTAACATCCAGCATCAGGTGGGCACCTACAAATCAAGACAAACGTGAACAATATTGAAAGAGTATCTAGCATCCCTGGGTACACGTGTACTATTCTTCAAGAGAAAGCTTTGAATTAAATCAAGAACTTGAAAGACTATCTAATTGACATCTCAAAGTTCAATGTAATACTAATGAAGTTCTTCATTTATAGTCTTAGTAATTACCTCTAAGAAGCATGCAATATGACACTTTGAATTTCAGAGGGGCCAAATAAATAAACTTTTGATATCTATTTTATCTTGGAATATTTGTATCTCACAATGTAGGCCCGTTTCCACATTGCCTCATCTTATATTTGTTGACAAATCAATAGTACCTAGGATTTCATGATGAAATTATTGTTCCATCTCTCTTTATCCTTGATATGCAAATATCCCTTAAAGCATAAACGAGGCCCACACAATTTTCAATTGTGGTCATTTGTCTGTTTTAAAAATAAATGTGGAGGAGGCTCCAATGCTGGGTTTTACAGGTGTTCTCAACAGATTTGTTAATCTTCCCTTTTATTGCTAGTTTGTTTCATTTCCATTTATTTCAACCACGTGTAAGATTGAAATGCACACGGTGATTAATAACACGTGTAGAAGTGAGTTGGACTTTAAAGTTTGCGTGACCTAGGCAATAATGACTCATAAGTTGTTAAAGATGTTCATACCACATTCATGGCCATATTGATTACCCATTCTTGTTAAAGATTTCTGACTGAGGACGAACAGAAAACTATGTCATGCTCTACAGTTAGGCAACAGAAGTGCAATTCAATAAAATCATATTCAGGCCGGGCACAGTGGCGCAAACCTGGAATCCCAGCACTTTGGGAGGCCGAGACGGGCGGATCACGAGGTCAGGAGATCGAGACCATCCTGGCTAACACGGTGAAACCCCGTCTCTACTAAAAACGCAAAAAACCTAGCCGGGCGAGGTGGCGGGCGCCTGTAGTCCCAGCTACTCGGGAGGCTGAGCCAGGAGAATGGCGTAAACCCGGTAGGCGGAGCTTGCAGTGAGCTGAGATCCGGCCACTGCACTCCAGCCTGGGCGACAAGAGCGAGACTCCGTCTCAAAAAAAAAATAAATAAATAAAATCATATTCAATGTGAGAAGTCACACAGAAGAAGAAAAAACTTACTTTGCTTTGAGAATGGATTGAGAGAAATGATTAAGAAGTCAGCATCAGAGCTGGACTTAAAATGTACCCGAGAATTCTCCATGTGAATAACCATATGGTGCCTAACTTGAGGCAGGCAGCTTTCAACGCAGAGAGACTAGTGTTTTGATGAATAGATAGATTATGAAAGCACTAAGACATAGATGGGAACTGTATGTCACTGAGTGTGGCTGGATTGTAGGAGTGATAGGAAATGTGGCTGGATAGGAAGGTGGAAACTAGAATGTAAATATATGCACAGATTTCCTAAAAATATGCAGATCTTCACTTTATTGTTATGCCGGCCACCGAAGCCTTTTAAGAATCTGGTAACCGTTCATGTTTGTGAGTTAGAAATAACAACCTTTCAGCACTTACAAAAACTGATTGAAGAGGAGGGGCCTATGGGGAGGGAGATCACTTAAGTTCTGTTACTTATATGGTTTATAATTTAGGAAACAGGAAGTTAATTGGCCTCTCGAGCATCTCCAGTCTGTCTTCTGTTCTGTGAGTATTGCTATTATGCAGTGCGCTGGCCACTACTCTCCTGCAGAGCCACTCAAGTCTGTAGAATTTTGAACACAATGAATAACAAGCGCTGTGTGCATAAAAAAAATCAGGAAACAACAGGTGTTGGAGAGGATGTGGAGAAATAGGAACACTTTTACACTGTTGGTGGGATTGTAAACTAGTTCAACCATTATGGAAAACAGTATGGCGATTCCTCAAGGATCTAGAACTAGATGTACCATATGACCCAGCCATCCCACTACTGGGTATATACCCAAAGGATTAGAAATTATTCTACTACAAAGACACATGCACACGTATGTTTATTGCGGCACTATTCACAATAGCAAAGACTTGGAATCAACCCACATGTCCATCTGTGACAGACTGGATTAAGAAAATGTGGCACATATACACCATGGAATACTATGCAGCCATAAAAAAGGATGAGTTTGCATCCTTTGTAGGGACATGGATGCAGCTGGAAACCATCATTCTTAGCAAACTATCACAAGAAGAGCAAACCAAACACCGCATGTTCTCACTCATAGGTGGGAACTGAACAATGAGATCACTTGGACTTGGGAAGGGGAACATCACACACTGGGGCTTATCATGGGGAGGGGGGAGGGGGGAGGGATTGCATTGGGGAGGTATACCTGATATAAATGATGAATTGATGGGTGCTGACGAGTTGATGGGTGCAGCACACCAACATGGCACAAGTATACATATGTAACAAACCTGCACGTTATGCACATGTACCCTAGAACTTAAAGTATAATAAAAAAAAAAAAAAAGAATCAGAAAGCATGGTTTGGTCTTGTCTCTGATCAACATCAGAATTGAAAAATACCCTTAAGCTAATGGAAAAGAGGAGAAAGTTTTTCAAGTGGTGTCAGTTTGAACTTGAAACAAACGAAAAAGAAACCCAAGGAAGTTTTTTGAACAGAAGAAGAATTTAAACACTGATTGCCTACATGATTATGTCTTTAGTTCTTGTTTCTTTCTGTGGTAATGTAAAAGTTAAAAATTGACCCATAAATTGATATTTAGGCAAACAATTGTAACTTTTTAAATAGTCTTGGAAAGGTAATAATGGTAATAACTCCATTAAACTTGAATAAATATTCAATATTTTTAACTTACAAATTCTTTTGTTAACTCTCTATGATTTTATTCTTAGATGTCTAAAGGTTAACATTAAGAACATGATAATATAACTTATGGTATATTTCAAAATAACTAGAAGAGAATATTTGGAATGTTTCCGACAGAAATCTATGATAAATATTTAAGGTGATGATGTGATTACTAATTACTCTGATTTGATCATTACGCTTGATATGCATGAATCACATTTACTACCAAATATTTACAATTATTATACATCAACAAAAATTTTTAAAAATAATTGTAAGCTTTATGAATCACTTTTTAAAAATTTGCTACTATTCTTACATATCAAAAACAGAAAGTAATCAGATAATGCATCACAGATATTACCTTTCTGTCTATATTGTTTTAAAATTTCAGTATGCCAACAAGGCTAAACAACATTGAATGCCAGAAGAAAAAAGAACAGAGTAAATATTGTTTCAAATTTGTAGTTTATAAGTAGATTTTTGGATCATTATCTTGTAGAGTCTAATTCATAACTCATACATATATTTGGTACAATATTTTAAATATCTTGGATTGATAAAATGTAAATTAAATTTCATACTGCAAATTGACTTGGCTACTTAACACTGATGAGAAGTGAAGGAAAGTAAGTTTGTCTGAGTTTATAGGTATTCATGGATTGGTCTGTACAGATTAAAGGTGTCCCAAGAACTGTTTCTTTGTAAATACTATATATCTTACCTCTTGTGATTTTATATGTAGTTGTTCTTGATAAATGGAGATATTCTATAACCCTATGTCATTAAAACTAAGTAAAGATACATACAATAAAACATGTAAAAAATTGGGCATACATACAGGTCTTTCATGCATGTAGATCTAGCTATAGCTACAAATTTAACTGAAAAGTTTTTAAATCAATCATTTTTAATTTGCATTTCTTATCATTTCCCCATTCAATGATATTTTCTTCCATTTCCTTTTCTATTGCTCTCCTTACATTTCTTTTTTTCTTCTTCCTTTTCACTTTCTCAGTCTTTCTCTACTGTAATATAGTAAACCATTAAAAAAACAGGATAAGTACATTTACAGCTTTCTTACTGCTGCCCACAGGGTGCTATAAATGCACAAACTGGATATAATTGAGGCACATATTAACTTACCTTCTGTTGTACAGGAGAACATAAGCAGGCTGTTAATGTGCACTGCGTTGAAACTCTTAACTTAGGGGATGAGAATTAGCTTGCAGTAGTAATTTGGTAAGCACCTGGGAAAATTGCAAGCTTAATTTCTTGCAACGTGGAATATGATTAAAAAGAGAATATATTATTATCACGGGCACCATTAAAAAATGTGTAGACAGCATTCTATAATGTTAAAATGGAAATTGGAAGTTGTACTCAAATGTTGAAGATGCTGCATGTTAATTACTGTCTACCACAGTGCACTGCAAGTGCAATTCAATTATTTGCTTTGTCAAGCAATATTTTGATTAACCTGAACTTTAATTTTGTGCATCTAATGTTTTTTATGTTATGATAAAACAGTGGAATGGTACGTCACCATGCCAAGAGCTCTCTGAAGCCTCTGGAAATGTATTTGGTACCATAGGAGCCCACATTTAAATCTAGATATAAAACATTTCTCAAATTTAGGAAATTTCATTTTAAATATTAGATAGGGAATTTTTATTTAAATCTATTAGGCACTGTAGTATTGTATATATTATATATAATAACTTTTGTTCTTCCTAGTGTATTTTTGAAGTAGGTATTATCGTGTACCTGTTTACCTTGAAGCAACTATGGCTGAGAGCAGATAAGTAATATATAGAATCTCACTTAGCTAGTTCTTAGTGGAGTTACACTTTAATTTAAGGCTTATATTTATCAAAAATTCAAGCACTGTAGGACACTATGTCCCTAAATTTTAAAGTTTATTTGCTAAGTTTTAGATTCTAAAGAAAAAGCCTGGATAGTTCCTGTTTTACATTTTACAGTGTTTCCCATCATCTAGGAAAATATAAATAACATACTGTAAAAGCACCACTCATGAGCAATTTGTGAGTTACATTTGGATGATTATTTTAATGGCCAGGGAAGGAATGACCTGTGTTTTGTTGATGACTCAGCTGTGTTTATAAGTAGGTAGCCACATCTGGTAAAACATTTGATTGCCTGCCTTCTGGTCCAAATTGGCTACATGAAATAATAATGATCTCTCCTGAATTTAGTTTGGTCAATTAATTTTGTTATGGAAAATTTTACAATCATGTAGTTTTAACTGAAACTAGGATATCCAAAATGATGCATAAGAATTTCTGTAGTCATTCTTTCAACAAAATTTGTTTTCAGCATCTTTCAATTATCTCTGAAAACTGAGCTTGGTCATAAAACTAAAATGTTGTATACAATCTTTTTTTTAAAGAAATAAATAGTTTACTTGTGTAAACAGACATATAAATGGTTTATTATGTTAAAATACTGTTAATGAAACAAGATAAGACCCAACAAAACACTAATTAACTACAGAGGGACGCACTAAACTCTGCTTGAGGGGAGTGCATTAAACTTGAGCAGAAGAATTGGGTCATGGAGTAGAATAAGGAATTTGTTTGTGCTGAGATGGGTTAGGAATGTTAAGCAACAGCTGTTAGGTAGCAAAACGGCTTATTTCAAGCAAGAGCAGCAGTGCCTTTCGTGATATAGATGAGAAATCTAGTGTGTATTTTTATACCAGATAGGTATGTGCCTCTACCCATCCATCCACACATACGTATCAGTAACTCCTGTCCTGATTTTCCCACTAGTTTCTTCTTAGATATATTGTCCTTTTTTTATTTTATTTTATTTTTTTCTTTTTGAGACAGTCTCTCTCTGTTATCCAGGCTGGAATGCACTGGTGTGATCATGGCTCACTGTAGCTTCCACCTCCCAGGCTCAAGTGATGTTCCCACCTTAGCCTCCTAAGTAGCTGGGACCACAGGCCTGTGCTACCACACCCAGTTAATTTTTAAATTTTTTTTAGAGAGACTCAGCCTCCTGAGTAGCTGGGACTCCAGATCCACAGCACTAAGCCCAGCTAGTTTTTTTACTTTTATTTTGTGTAGGTATGAGGTCTCTCCATTTTGCCAAGGCTCATTTCAAACTCCTAGGCTCAAGTGACCCCCCCGCCTTGGCATCCCAAAGTGCTGGGATTATAGGAGTGAGCCACTGTGTCTGGCTATAATTTTTTTTGTCTGTTTATTTGTGTTTTTTTTTTTTGAGACAGAGTTTCATTCTGTCACCCAGGCTGGAGTGCAGTGGCATGATCTCAGCTCACTGCAACCTCTGCTTCCCCGGTTCAAAGATTCTCCCACCTCCACTTCCTGAGTAGCTGGGACTTCAGGTGCACACTACTATTCCTGGATAATTTTTGTATGTTTTTGGTAGAGATGGGTTTCGGCCATCTCTACAAAAGATAGAGATGTTGGCCAGTCTGGTCTTGAACTCCTGAGCTCAAGTGATCTACCTGCCTCAGCCTCCCTATGTGCTTAGATTGCAGGTGAGCCACCGTGCCCAGCCCATATTACTTTCATACATATAACAAAGTGACAAAAATGCATGTGTGTGGGGGGTGGGAGTAGGGGACAGGTGTGTTAGACCATTCTCTCACTACTACCAAAATAATACCTGAGACTGGGTAATTTATAAAGAAAAGAGGTTTAGTTGGCTCACGGTTCTGGAAGCTGAACAGAAAGCATGACGCTGGCATCTGCTTGGCTTCTGGGGAGGCCTCAGGAAGCTTACAATCATGGCAGAAGGCAAAAGGGGGGTTGGTATGTCATGCGGCCACAGGAGGAGGAAGAAAGAGATGGGGAAGGTGCCACACACTTTTAAACAACCAGATCTCACCAGAACGAACTGTCACAAGGACAACACCAAGGGGATGGTACTAAGCCATTCATGAGAAAACTGCCCCCAAGATCTAGGCACTTCCCACCAGGCCCTACCTCCAGCATTGGGGATTATATTTCAACATGAGATTTGGGCAAGGACATAAATCTAAACTATGTAATTCTGCACCAGCCCCTCCCAAATCTCATGTCCTTCTCATATTGCAACATATAACCATGGCTTCCCAATAGTCCCCCCAAAATCTTAACTCATTCCACCATTAATTCAAAAGTCAAAAGTCCAGTGTTTCATCAGAGACAAGGCAAATTCCTTCTAATAAGAGCTTGTAAAACAAAAAACAAGTTAGTTACTTCTAAGATACAATGGGAGTACAGGCATTGGGTAAATACTCTTGTTCTAAAAGAGTGAAATCAAGCAAAAGAAAGAGTCTACAGGCCCCATACATGTTTGAAACTCAGCAGGGCAGTCATTACCTCTTTAAGCTCCAAAATAACCTCCTTTGACTCCATGTCCCACATCCAGGGCACACTGCTGCAGTGAGTGGCCCTGAAGGCCTTGGGAAGCTTTGCTCCTATGCTTTTACAGGGTTCAGCCCTCATAGTTGTTCTCAAGGGCTTGTATTGAGTACCTGTGGCTTTTCCAGGCACAGGGTGCAAGCTGTTAGTGGAGCTATCATTCTGGGTTCTGGTGAATGGTGGCCCTCTTCCCACAGTTCCACTAGGCAGTTGCCCTGTAGAGACTCTGTGTGGGGCCTCCAATCCCATATTTTTCCTCTGCACTCCTTTCATAGAGGTTCTCTGGGAGGACTCTGGCCCTGCAGCAGCCTTCTGCCTTGGCACCCAGGCTTTTCCATACATCCTCTGAAATCTAGGCAGAGGCTTCCAAGCCTCAGCTCTTGCACTCTGTATAACCATAGGCTTAACACCATATGACAGTCTCCCATGCTTACCGTTTGCACCCCCTGAAGCAGTGACCCAAGTGGTACCTGAGCCCCTTTGGGCCATAACTGGAGCTGGAGTGGCCAGCATACAGGGAGCAGTGTCCTGAGCTGTGCAGGGCAGTGAGGCCCTGGTCCTGGTCCAGGAAACCACTCTTCCCACCAATTGGAAGGGCTGTAGTGAAGGTCTCTGAAATGCCTTCAAGTCTCTTTTACCATTGTCTTGGCTATCAGCTCTTGGCCTCTTTTTAGTTATGCAAGTATCTCTAAGAACTGGGTACTCCACAGCCTACTTATATTTCTCTCAAAAAAGCTTTTTCTTTTTCTGCTACATGGCTAGACTGCAACTTTTTCAAACTTTTATGCTCTGCTTCTCTTTTAAATTTAAGTTCCAACTTATTTCTTTGCTCTTGCAACTGAGCATAGACTGTTAGAAACAGCCTCTCCATACATTTCTTTTATACTTTGCTGCTTAGAAATTTCTTTTGCCAAATGTCCTAGATCATCACTCTTAAGTTCAGACTTCCACAGACTCCTGGGGCATGAACACAATGCAGGGAAGTTTTTTGCTGTGACCTTTGCTCCAGTTCACAGTAAGTTTTTCATTTTCATCTGAGACCTCTTCATGCTGGCCTTTATTGTGCATATTTCTATCAGCATTTTGGTCACAACCACTTAACAAATCTCTAAGAAATTTCAGGCTATCCCTCATCTTCCTGTCTTCTTCTAAGCCCTCCAAACTCTTTCAACCTCTGCCCATTTACCCAGTACCAAAGTCATTTCCACATTTTCAGGTGTCCTTACAGCAGAGCCCTACACCCATTTTCTGTGTTAAGCTGTTTTCAGGTTGCTATAAAGAAATACCTGAGACTGGTTAACTTATAAAATAAAGAGTTTAATTGAATGGCAGGCAAGGGGGTCACTCCTGTAATCCCAGCACTTTGGGAGCCCAAAGTGAGCAGTTCCCTTGAGGTCAGGGGTTCAAGACCAGCCTGGCCGAAAGAGTGAAAAACCACCTCTATTAAAAAAAATTTTTTTTTAGCCAGGCCTGGTGGCATGCACCTGTAATCCCAGCTACTTAGGAGGCTGAGGCACAAGAATCGCTTGGACCTGGGAGGTGGAGGCTACACTGAGCCGAGATGGTGCCACTGCACTCCAGCTTTAGTGACAGAGCGAGACTCTGTCTCAAAGAAAAAAAAAAAAAGGACAAAAGGCTTAGTTGGTTCTGCAGGGTATACAGGAAGCATAGCGCTAGCATCTGCTTAGTTTCCGGGAGAGACTCATGAAACTTGCAATCATGGCAGAAGGTGAAGGCACATCACATGGTCAGAGCAGGAGTGAGAGGTAGGGGAGGTGCCACACAGTTTTAAACAACCAGGTCTTATGAGAACTCACTCACTATGGTGAGGACAGTACCGAGTGGACGGTACTAAACTATTCATGAGAAAACTTTCCCCATAATCCAGTTACCTCTCAGCAGGCCCTACCTGCAACATTGAGGATTACATTTCAACATGAGATTTGGGTGGAGACACACACCCAAACTCTATCAGTAGGTGTATGTTTACTTGAAGCCACGGATAGTGTTGATTCTTTAAAAATTAAGCCTGATAAAACATATTGAGACATAACATCTTAACTTTGGGTATCATTATACAATCCTAAGTATATAGCTTATTTAAGAGAATATGCAGCATATATCTATTATTTTTCTATTAGTAAAATACAAATTGGCAAGGCTTTGATGCAAAATCATAAATTTTTTTAAATGAAAAGAAGTAGATTGACTTATTTGAAAATTAACTGATAAATGAGTCAACTGTATTTTATCTATTTCTAAGGCTATTATCTAGAATAACTTTAATCCTATTTGAATAATGTTACATAAAAGTAAGTGTTTAAAAATAAGCTAAACAACTATAATCTCACCAATAGTGCATAGAAAAGTATAACTATATGTATTTATATATTTACTTTCACTTTCTGAATTTTCTCCAAAATTTTTCAATGTTCCTAAGAAAGTAGTTTTATCTGTCATTTTCAATTTATTATTTACTATATTTAGTAATTTAAGATTAAAATTTGGATGGTAATACCCAATAAACATTCATCGGATGTCCAATTGTAAATCGTAACTATAAGGGTCTTTAAAAATGTCAAAATGCTTTTCAGCAATATAATAAGTTAACACTAATGAGTTATAGTAGATATCATGTTGTTAATAATCACCTATATGTTTACATCATACTTTATACATTCCATGTTTTAATGAATAACTATTATATGATTTGTGTATTACATATATTATATTGAAAGTGCTTCTTTTTCCTAAAAAAGCAAACTCTTAAATGCAGGACCTTGTTATATGTATCTTTGAATCTTTATGACTAGTTTATTTTTGGGCATATGTAATATATATGACTATATAATTGATATTCTAATTAAACTAAACTAAATTATAAAGAATATTTTTATTTTTCATATATGATTAGTGATTCAGAGATAATTATGAGAAAGTATTTTCTTTTCTTTTGAGACAGAATCTTGCTCACTCTGTCTCCCAGGCTGGAGTGCAGTGGCATGATCTCAGCTTACTGCAACCTCTGCTTCCTGGGTTCCAGTGATTTTCCTGTCTCAGCCTCCCAAGTAGCTGGGATTACAGGCACGCACCATCATGTCCAGCTAATTTTTTTTCATTTTTAGTAGAGATGGGGTTTCACCATGTTGGCAAGGATGGTCTTGAACTCCTGACCTCAGGTGATACACCCTCCTCGGCCTCCCAAAGTTCTAGGATTACAGGTGTGAGCCACTGCACCGAGTCTAGAAAATATTTTAACCTATACAAATGTACATGAGTGTGCCAAATATTCTGAGAATATAGCCAATCCTCGGAATGCTATTCTGAATAAAATAATAAAATTATACTTCATATATGATAAGAAGTTATATTTCTAATAGTCTACTAAAAAATCTGGAGAGTTATCCAACATTACACTTTATTCCTACCCAATTAATCTTCAGTCTTTATGAAAATGAATGACTTTACCTGTCAAACTGACCTGAATGCATAGTTTAAGCGTGTTTGCCCTCTTTCTCATTAAGTTTGCTGTCTGTCTAGCTTATAATGACCCTATCTGGGGAGAGGTAATTAAGTGATTTGGTTTAATAAAATACCTTTCTTTTTAGCTCCTGCTAACCAGCTCTAGCTGAACAGCTATCATAGGTTTATAAAATATAAAAAATGACATCACATTTGCAATGGAAATAAATTAAATCTCATAAATAAAATTAGTTTCTCATGACAACTCTCTATCAATAGAAAATGTATAATTAACATATATGATTTATTTCTTTATGCACAAATATTGTGTATCCCCAATTATACTTGCACAGACTGTATATTTAGTTCTCTCTTCACTATCAAATACCTATATAGGCTATGTGGTTATTTACTAATGATTAGTGATTGATTTATAACTATAAATCATGGACTTTGTCAAAAAATGCTATGATGCTTAGTCTGAGGATGCTAGACATATGATATTGTAAAGTGTTAACAGAAGAGATGCTTTAAGCATGGCCTTCAAAATAGATGAATTTCCCCTTTCTTATTATTAAATTTTGTTATTCTTTAGGTGATTCTTCTCTTTCCATCACATCATGACTGGGAGTTGATCTAATCATTGGCTTGAAAATACTTATTCTAATTTCAGATAAGTTGGTTAGATAAAAAAAGATTGCCAAATCCATTAACTTCACACACACATACACACACACACACACACACACACACACTCCACAGGTGTTACATGTGAAATGATTAATAACTATAGCACTTTCATTCTCAGTTTTGTATTTTTCTTTTATTTGCTATGAAAACATTTATTCAATCTTCTAATTTGTCCTTATTTAGTAGCACTTTATTTATACATTTATTTTAGTTTGGGACAAAATGTTAGTGACCATTCTAGAACTTAAGTCCCTATAACTAAGTGAGAAATGACCATACTTCATCTATAGGAGAAAGGTGAAAGAGTTGATTTGTCTAAAAGTGATTCTAACAGATCGCATTCCCAGAATATTGGTGTCTTACGATCAATGTCCGATGGAAACACGCTACAGTTAAATACTCAAGAACATCCATCCACAAGTTGGCACCTTAGGCTTCAGGTGTCACTCTACAGCATAGCTAGAGCTTCTCTAGGAGAGAAGCTTGAGAGAGATTAGCCTCAGATTCTCCAGAAGGAAAAGACTCTGTTTATTAATTTTGGACTTCTAGTTTCCAGAGCTCTAAGAGTATAAATTCTATTGTTTTAAGCCACATAGTTTGAGGTAATTTATTATAGCAGCCTTGAGATATAAATACAGATGTTAGTACCAGGATGTGGGGCACTGTTGTAACAAACACCTACAAATGTAGAAGTGGGTGTGGAATTTCATAATGGATAGAAATTGAAAGAATTATAAGGTATATATAGAAAAAATCTAGACCGACTTTAAAAAACTGTTGGAACAAATAGGGACATAAAAGGTAATTTGGGAGATAGCTCAGAATGAAGCAAAAGGACACTGGTGAAATTTTGTCATTGTAGAGAACACATATGCCATCATGAACAGAATGTTTCTAGAAATGTAAACATGATAAAGTAATTCCGGTAAGATCTCAGAAGGAAAAGAGCAGCATGCTATTGGATAATTGGATGAAAGGTGATTTTTGTCATGATGTGCCATAGAGTTTGGCTGAATTGTCTTATAGTGCTGGGTAGAAAGTTGAACTTATAAGTAGTAAGCCTGGATATTTAGCTGAGGATATTTCTCAGCAAGATGTGGAAGGTGTGGCTTTATTTATCCTTGATGTTTGTAGTAAAATGTGAGAGGAGAGCAGTAAATTAAGAATGAAGCTATTAAGGAAAATGAACGAGAACTTTATGATTTAGAAAATCTTCTGCCTAGCCACATTGTAAAAGATGGAAAGACATGCTGTGGGGATAATGCCAGTGGTGTAGCTGGAAAAGCAATCATGGATCCAGTCCACCATCTCAGCAGAAACTGAGAAAGGGAGGGAGTTATTCAGGAAGGACCCATGGAGAGCCATCTTATACAAAGTCATAGATACCCTTGACATCTTTGGAAGACCAATAAGACTTTGAAAATGTTACATCAGCAAAACCACCCCAAGCTTAGATTGGAGGGGAAAAAATAATGAAAAGAAGGAATGGGCTGCCCAAAGTGTTGAAGTGTGTGGTCACTGCTGAGGAAATAAGAGGAGAGCCATTTCAGCTGAGGACAGCTCAGGGGCTGACAGGACCTCATTAGGTCCAGAAGCAGGGGCTGATGGAACCCTGATTTGCCCAGAAGTTGGAGCATCCGTGGGCCCAGAGAGAAGAGCAAGCCTGATAATTATTTTTAGATCTTGAAATCTGATGAAAATTGTCCGACTGGGTTTCAGTCTTGCTTTGAATGAGCGATGGCTTCATGCCTATCATATTCTCTCTTTTGCAGTGGGGATGTCTATCCTATGCTTATCCCACAATTGTGGTCTGGATGGATGTATCCTGTTTTCTAGTTCCCCAGGTTTATAGAGTATGATATTTCCTTAGGACAAATCACAATCCCAGGCTCTCTTGTACTTGATTTAGATGATTAGATTTGGAACTGTTTGAGTTGATAATCTTTAGATGATAATTTTGATTTAGAATTAATGCAAGAATGGATTAACTGTTTCAGAGGTTTTGGGGATGGGATGAAGGTACTTTTAACATAAGTTAGATGTGAACATTACAGGTCCAGAGAATACGCTCTCCTGGGTTGAATCTCTGCTGGGTTGACTAGTGTCTACCCCAAATACATGTCTACTTAGAATTACAGGATGTGACCTCATTTGAAAATAGAATGTTTGCAGATATAATACCAAGTTAAGATGAGGTCATACTGGATTAGGTAGGTTCTATATCCAATAACTGTTGTTTTTATAAAAAGGCAATGTGAAGACACACAGAGAATAGACCCTCATGTAGTGACAGAGCAGAGATTGGAGTGATCCATCTACAGGCCAAAGAAAGCCAAGGATTGCCAGCAAACCACCAGAAACGAGGAGAGAGGCATGGAACAGATTCTCCCTCAAAGCCTCCAGAAGGAGCCAATTCTGCTGTCACTTTGATTTCAGTCTTCTGGTCTTCAGAGCGGTGAGAGAATAAAGTTCTGTTGTTTTAAGCCACTCAGTTTATAGCCATGTGTTTCCTAGAAGCCCTAGGAAGCTAATAAACCATGTTTTTGCCACATGTACAGCTGCAAATGCAAAGCTTGGGACTGAGGCTGTTAATGATCATGGCCATGGGGGGCATGAATTCTGAAATTCTAGATGAGACTGGACCGATGTTCAGTTTCAGACTCTTATGAGTTGTGCCTCTCTCTGAATATGTGGTTTCATTCTGGTAGATCTATGAGCACTCCTAGGAAGCACCAAGCAGCAAGGACCTTCTGAGAAAAACTGCTGCAAGCAGGCCGGCCAGCATGCTGTCTTCCCTTTGCCTTTGTTTAGGTGGAGAATGAATTCTAAGAATTATAATGAATTTTTATTTTGTTTTCATAACTTAGGCCTTCCTAATGTGTATAATTTCCTTTCCTTTGTTGTCTTTCATCACAGCTGAAAAATATGTGATTCTTAATCTCAGTTTCAAATGTAAATTAAGTCTTTGAATACAAGTGTCATGGTCTCCTTTTGCAGTTGATTTTCTCCCACTGAACTATGCATGTGAAAATACATTTATTAGAATTGTTATTTTGGTAAATGATGGCATGTCATTGGTTAGGAAAACTAAATGAAATAAATATAATTAAATAATAATGTTGATATATTCATTAAATGAATGGAATTCCCATTCCTACTTTCTAGTAAATGCTTTTAGTAGATGTTTTCCTCCTTTAAATTTCTCTATTATTTTTTATGTAATGGCTTTATCAATGCTGTCGAGAACTATACATTACTTTGAGCTTACCCAGCAAAAGTATTTTGCTGATTCTCTCTGATTTTTGTCCTTCAGATAGTTTGATCTATTTTCAGTATTTTTGTTAGTTCTGTCTAGAACTCTTCTTTCCCCAAGGACTCACAAGTATTATGAAGTTGTGAGATTTTATTTGAGAGACATATTTGTTTTTCTTTCTAAAAGCACATCAGGACTTCAACCATTCGAATGTTATTGTACTGGCAACACATACAATTGGTGTCTGTGTCAGTAATTAAGGCAAGATGCTAACTTGGCAAGAATATTTTGGTGATTATTTTCTCCACCATAAAAAATAAAATGACTACTTTTAATTGGATACAGTTTGACTTATTTCCTGCTTTATGATATCAAATTAAAAATGTTCATCTTGCTTATATGTTTCAATATTCAAAACCCTATGCCAACAGGATTTTAGATCTTATGCTTTTGATTTCAGACTCATAATGATAATGTGCATGTCTTATTTAAAGCCACATAAAATGATCATAATTGATATTTCTCTTTGAAATGAATAGGAAATTTCCAATTAGATCTGGCCTATTGGGATTGATAGAAAATGGGATTTATTTCTAATAAAACTGCATTAATTTCGTCCGTGATGTTTTTAAGAAGCTACTTGAAGCTTAATTCCAATATAATCCCAATTGCTTTCCCAATAAGACAGCAAAGAAAATTCTTAGATTGAACTAGTGGAGGATACAAAAATATTACTTTTATTATACCTTTAATGTGTATATCTCACATTGACTAATTTATACCAAATATACCATCTGATACTAAATGGCAGATTTAGTAGCATTTCCGGATAGAATTAAGACCTGTGGGAAATACAGAGACTCTTTGGGTAATAGTGTAAAGATCTTGTTCTTATTATTTTATTTTCATTATTCAATTCCATTATTTCATTATTGTAACTTGAAGGTATGAGAGTAAACAACAAAGATAGTAAGATCATAATTTCTCTTTACCTCTTTACAGTCAGTCAAAGCAGAACCCATGCTGAGACTGGAATGACATTGGGATACCATTGCATGGCTTGGGGTCAATGCATTGCCCTGGCTAGCACAGCTAATGGCTCAGAGTGAAATACCTCCTCCTGGAGCTGTGAAATCAGAACGTTGTCCACAATGGTTCCCAAGGTCGTATTCTGCACTCACACTCTTTCTGTCTATGCTTCTGGCATTTGCATCCTCTTGTTTAGCACTTCCTGCTGTGTGTGTGTTCTAACCACATGTTCCTATGAGCATAGCTCATTTATTTTCTGGTCAATGTATTGATTCAGATCCACTTTCCTAGGATATTAACCCTACTATGGCAATAGGAAGAAGGAATTCAATCTTCTTAGTATAAGAAAATACATTGACTCTGTACTTGTTTTCTATCGACACGTAACAAATTTATTGGCTTAAAGCAACACAAATGTGTTATCTCATAGTTTCTGTAAGTCTGGGTCTTCTGAGGCTTAAATCAAGGTGCTGACCAACTATGTCTTCATCTGAAAGCCAGACTAGAGAATGATCTGTTTCCAAGCTTCCTTAGGTGGTTGAAATAATTCATCCTCCTGATTGCGTGGCTGAGGTCCTTGTTTCCTTGCTGGCTCTCCACTGGTGACCACTCTCAGCAACTAGAGGCTGGAATCTGGTCCTTGCCATGCAGTTCCTTCACAACAAGGCAGCTGACTTCATCAAGGCCTTCAGAAGAACCCCTTTGCTGTATCTGCTAAGATGGAGTCTTGTATAATGTAACATTTCCACGGTGATGAGTGTTGTGTAATATCTATAGGCCCTACCCACACTCAAGGGGATGGGATTTTAGAGCTGTGTACACCAAGGAGTAGGAATCTCCTGGGTAATTTCAACATTTTGCCTACCCAGATCTCTCAGAGATATTATTAATTGCTTAGTAATTACAATGATCTGTGTCCAGTTTGTTCATTAAGTATGTATTCATTGAGCCCCTACTTTGAGCCAGGGCAGTTTACAAAAAGAACCTGAAGTACATCCATGAAATAAATAGACAAATGTCACAGCTCTTGAAGTTTACTGAGGCTCTAACAAGCACTATCTATAATAGAGAAATGCAATAGGTTATTGCGTTGCCTTCAGTTCCAAAATATTGTCAAATTGGAGAAATTAAGCAATGGCATTTGGGTTATAATCCTGTGTATAAAAAAGAAAGTCTCTGCAGTCTGTGACATAGCACTTTAGGTTTCACAGGCAGATCTGTCCTTGATCTTAGAAACGCCAATTTCCCAAACAAAATATTGGGGCAACGTAATTTACCTAGTGCCCAACTAATACCATGTTTAATTTCGATTGGCACAAGTTGTATTAGATAATCATTTTTCACCAGCCTTTCTTGGCACACTCTCTTGAATTTTAATATTAATTTTTATTTATTTACAAAAGTGTTCCTCAATATCTATCATTCTCTAGTGAATTAAAAATTAATAGTTTTGAAAATATTGTTGTAACAACCATGCTTTAAATGTGTAATTGAAAGTAGTATTGTTTTTGTATATTTTCCATTCGAAATGTTCTAATTGTATTATTCTGTTTCCATTAGGAAATATTGATTGAGGTGACGACTCCCCATTGTGGTTATCATTACTTTATGGCAATAAAATTGACATGTAGAATTTTTTTTCCAAAAGTGTCCTGTTTCAGGATAGATTTATTTGGATTTTTTTGGTGGAACACTGGCCATTTTTAAGTTGTTGTTTTTTTTAGTCCATGTTGAGTATCTTTTTGAGCAATCTTCTTGCATTGGCTTATATGAAAATGAGGTTCTTTAAATTACAAGTTGTGAGAATGTTAAATAGAGTATATTATTTTCACAAAAACTGTCCTAATATATTCAGATAGAAAAATGTTTAAAATTAGGCTGCAGAAAGAATGAACAAGAATTACATGGAATTTTCTCAAGAGTTGATGAAATTTATTGAGTGAGTTACTAATATTCAATTTTATAGTAACCATTGTTTAAAAAGATGGCAAGCATGCTAAAACATAGGTTGATAAAAGTACAAGTGTATATATTTCAGGGGAAAAAAGCAAAAGCCCTTTTATATCTTTCACACATTCTGTGGTAAATTTTTTGAGCCCATTTATAATCTTTTGGTTGTGGCCTGTGGTTTAGAATCTAAGGCCAATATAACCTATAATGAGAATTACTTGATGATAACATTGGTAGATGACTTTGTGTTTAATTTATTACCAAAATATGTAGGACATGTGGAAAGCTTTATGGTACATAAAAAAAAAAAAATAGGCCAGGGCTTACTTATTTTTGCCTGGAATGCACGTGAAATTTTGAAGCTGCTTTTTCAAGATTATGTAAAATGAAATTATATTCTAAAATGTTGTTTTTAATGGATGTCCACAATCAGTGTAAGGATACAATGAGCAAGGACCAAATCATAAAGGTGATTATTAAAATTATACAATGCTTGCATGATTTTTTAAAAGATACTTTTAAGTTTATTAGAAAATATAGATGTACAATTAGAAATAATTTAAAGATATGGAAATAATATTCACAGATTTGTTATCTACCAGTTAATATAATTGCTATTGTTGAAAATATGAACTTTAATCAATAAATATTAAATTAATTATATACTGTTAAACACTATTAATATATTAAATTAAATTGTATTTGTTTTCAGTAATTATAAGTGCCAAAAAGAAAAGAACTGTTGGTTTACTAGATCAATACAGAACATATCAACTTGATTTTCAGTGTATGGCGTAACTACAAGGATCACAGCTGAAGGGTGACCCCGAAATTTCTGAAATGAGCATAGAGCTTTGACCCTTAAAAAGTAGTCTTCATAAAGATTATCAGAGTAAACATCTTAATGCAATGATGTGAATATTTTATATCGGGCCAGGTTCAATCAGAGAAGTAAACCACAAAACCACACAAGGATTTGTTACAGGGATTTGATCCTTTTCACTTTGGGAAGATGGTGAAGCAGTCTCTCTAAGCTGTGGTCTTCAGGTCTTATGCTGGAGCTGGAATTGCAAAGGGGTGACAGCAGAGGGGAGAAAATGGGTAAACTGGCAGAGAACAAGAATAATTTGGAACCCAAAGTCCCGATCTAGAGCCCGTAGTGGCAAACTGAAATCCATGTCAGTCCCTGCTGCCTCTGACCATGGTGGAATAATTGTCCTGCAGAAACAGGGCCCCTTTTTCTCAGAGCTCAATGCATGCACCTGACTCAAGAGTCAGAGATGCTGAAGGAGAGTCCTGGAGAAGCTGGGGCAGGCTCAGATGCTGCCTCATGCCAGTGAGGTGAGTTGGGGTCATTGACAATAAACATAAACTACAAAAGGCGGCTGCTTCACTTCTGCCTTCCAGTCTAGAGTATGAATCTCTCTCATGGGCTACACTAACCAGAAACATAGAGGAAAGGAAAAGGAAATATTTAGTTGGCCTCTTTACCAAGATGACATATTACAAAACCACTACAGTCAACCCTTTGTCAAATTGGTACTCATCGCGTCTTTTTAAACCAAACTTGATCCCTAAATAAAGACAATAACAATGTCATATTTCCACTGGACACAATGCGAGGAAACCCAGACACAGTGGAAGAAACTCTAACCCTTCATGTGAAAGGATATAAAGTGGGTATTTCTTTTTTCCTTTTTTGTCATTGAGGATATTCATTTTTCTTCTGTCTGTTTCATGCTCCTCCATTGATTTCCTGTAACTTAAATACTGACATTAAATCAATTATTATTAACACATGTTAGAAGATGAGGCGTGATAAAGGGGAAGAAACAAAAATTGGTTAACATAGAAACATATTCATGTTAACATAAGGAAGGCATACTTGCAACAATTGCATTCTTTCTCTCTGCAAGTGGTATCCAAAGCTGGAATTTCTAACTATCCATCCCAAATTTCCTTTGCCTCAGCAAACACTTCAGCTGGTCATGGTTCCCCACCTGGTGGGGTGACTTAAACCTTCATTGATGAGGCTATTAGCAGACTTTCTTTTTTTTTTTTTTAGATGGAGTCTCACTCTTATTGCCCAGGCTGGAGTGCAATGGCCCAATCTCGGCTCACTGCAACCTCCGCCTCCTAGGTTCAAGTGATTCTCCTGCCTCAGCCTCCTGAGTAGTTCCCAGGTTCAAGTGATTCTCCTGCCTCAGCCTCCTGAGTGGCTGGGAACCACCATGCCTGGCTAATTTTGTATTTTCAGTAGAGATGGGGTTTCTCCATGTTGGTCAGGCTGGTCTCAAACACATGACCTCAGGTGATCCACCCGCCTTGTTCTTCCAAAGTGCTGGGATTACAGGTGTGAGCCACTGCACCTGCCCTAGCAGACTTTTTTGAATTTAGTTGTTATAGTTTTCCATTGACTTCAATTACAGAAAATTTTAGTACTATGAAGTACTCTTCATGCTCTCCAGTATACCAAACAAGCTTCTACCTACTTCATCGTGTAGTAATTATCAACTTTCTCTTTCATATTAAGAATCAATAACTTCAGCCATTACACTGAACTCCTTTTTGCTTGTTGATGCAACAGCCTGAAGATCCCAAAGCGTCTAGGAAGCAGCCTCAACTATTAGTTCAGTGGAATTATTGTCATGTCGCTTGAAGATTGCATTCCTTTCTTTAACACAAAGACTCTCAAGAAGCACAGCCTGAAAGCATTGCATTCTATGTAGGAAGAGTGACTCCATAGGTAGAGTAAGCATCTATTCCACCAAGAACAGTGTATCGCCTTTTCCAGGTTGAAATCATCAAGAATAACTAATGTGCCACCAGGAAGCTGTCTGATCCTTCTGGAGAATGATGCCGAAGCAAGGATTCAGTGTTGCTTTCCGCTCTTGGGAGATTTGACACTCTGCCTTGACGTATCCAGATCGGCCATGGAGAGTGTAAGTCCCTGTTGCTGAGACCATGCATAACTTTCATCTCTGCCGCCATGGCCACACTTGATTCAGGAGCTCATTGAAGATGATAAGTGATCCTGGGCAAAGAGGCTAACTGATATCCACAGAACAGGTCAACCAATCCACCTGATTATTAAAATTCTCCTCTGATGAGGCCACTCTGGTGAGCAGTCACATGGGACACAGACATCTTCACACTTTTTGCTCACTAAGAGAGGTCTACTCACATATATCTTCTCCAAATATCCTTGCCATCAATTTTTTAAATAGACTTGTTATTTTACAATAGTTTTATAATTACAATAGAGTTGCAAAGAAGATAGACTTCTCATACCATAAGACATATGAGAATTTATATGATATTTGCCCTTCATAAGGTAAGTTCCAGCTTTATTTACTTTTAATATCTTATATTACTATGAAATATTTGTTAAAATTATTGAACCAATATTGATGCATTATTACTAACCAAAGTCCAGACATCATTCAGATTTCCTTAGTTTTTAACCTAATGTTAAAAACTTGAATTTTAACTTGATCTTGGGTGCAACAGTTTTTTAGACAGTCCTTGTTTTTGATGATCTTGATAGTTTTAAAGAAGTTTATAAAACGCCACTCAGGTATTTTATGTAGTATTACTCATGTGGGTTTTGTCTTATATTTTTTAATGATTAGGCTTTTGGGGAGGATTTTACAAAGGTAAAGTCCCATTATCATCACATCATATCAAGGGTACATACTGTCACCATGACTTATCCCTGTTGATGTTAACCTTGGTCACCTGCCAGAGGCAGGATTGATCAGATCTCCTCACTATAAACCTGTTCTTTTCCTCACTTTCCATACTGTACTCACTGGAAGGTAGATTTTACAGACTGGCCTCTTTCACTTATTAATACATATGTAAGATAATCTATGTTTTTGCATGATGTGAAGGATCATTCATTTTTATTGCTGAAATTTTGTTTTCATTTTGTTTTGTATAGATGAACCATAGTTTGCTGGTCTGTTCACCTAATGAAGGACATCTTGGTTGTTCCTAACTTTTGGCAGTTATGAATAAAGCTGCTATAAACATTTCTAAGCATTTTTTATGTGAATATAAATTTTCATATTAGCCAGGTGAATACATAAAAACACATTACCTAGATTGTATGAAAGGATTATCTTTAGATTTGTCAAAAATTCTAACACTTCTAGAGTGGCTGTGCTTTAGAGATTCTGCTGATATACACCCTCACCAACAATTGATACTGTTGATTTTTTCAAAATTGTACCTAAGTAATAGGTATATAGTGGTATCTCACTGTGGATTTTCACCAATTTTTAAATTCGAGGTTTAAGTCCTCCAAGTCCCTCATCCATCTAACCAAACCATTAGCCAGGGACCACTAATTAATAGTGACCTTTACTTCTGGCCATTTCTCTTTCCAGGTAAGGAGAATGGTGCACTGCTCATAGTTTTGTCCACCAGCAGGACTTTCCTGCACTACTGTACTTCAGGCCATCTCTGCATGGGGGCACTTTTATATGGCACTTGCATGTCATCCAGAATCACCCATAAATCAAGCCCAAACTCTTTTCTTTCTTTCTCAGTTATCCTATCACAAAGAACTACCCATGAGGCCATAGAGATAACGTGATTTAGCAGGAATAAGCTCATGGATATCTGGGATATTTCTGCGTGAAACCTGCTTGTGTCTTGAGGATATGATTTTTCCCAGTTTTATTTGATGATGGAGTGCTGCTGTGCATGTCCAATATTTAATGGCTTTGTGGATCAGACAAAACATAGTTGATGATGAGTGACTCGTGTCACAATGGTAACTTGGTGTGACAGCTTCTATTAAGGGCTAATAGCAAGTTCAAAAAGTGTTTCCCAAAAGGATAATATAATCCATCAATGATACAGTGACTTTGCTCCATGATCCTAAGTGTCTGCACTGTGATTCATCTACAGAAGACTACAAAAGGCTGCAAACTGCATTTCTATCTACCAAGGACACTTTAAGCACCACTGAATCTTTCAGGTCATATAATCCAAGGGAAGAGCATCTTGTAAGGCAGCCTGGATCTGTTGCAGAGCCTTCCCTTGTTCTGAGCCTTCCTAAAGTGTAGTAATTTTTGAGTCACATGATTAGAGTAACCCCATCCCCCCAAGAGTTATATGGTGCCTCAAGAAATTGCAAGAGGCCCCTTCCATATTGTGTCTGTCATAATGTAGAACAGTCTACAGTCAACAACTTGTCCTTCACCCTTGAAGGGATATCTTGACATGCTCCAAATCACTGAATTTTAGAAGTGTCATTGAAATTCCAGGACCCTGAGTTGTTGTGAATTATATTTCCTATCTCCGACAGGCAATTTCTAATGGGTATATAGTAGTTTTTATTTCCTGTTCATCAAATCCGATTAGCATAGTGTCATCAAGGTAATGGACCAGTGTGATATCCTGCTAAGTAGGAAAATGACCAAAGAGAGTAGCTTGTGTCTCAAGATTGGAGAGTTGCTATATTCCTAGGGTAGCACAGGAAAGATTTATTGCTGGAATTGCCATTTGAATGCAAACTGCATCTGACTTGCTTTATCAACAAATATGGAGCAAAAAGCGTTCACTACATCAGTAACTGCACACTGCCAGTGATGTGTTGATCTCCTCGAACAAGCAAACAACATCAAATACAGTAGCTGAAATTGCAGTCACCTCCTGAATAAGTTTATGAGGGTCTACTGTCATTCTCCAAGAACCACCTGTGCCTGCAAAGGTCAAACAGGTGAGATGAGCAAGGTCACATTGGGAAACACCTCCCCTGTACCTTCCAAGCCCATTCTAGTGACATTAATTTCCTCAATCCTTTCAGGAATGTGGCATTGCTTTTTGATTTGGTGGTTAGATACAGCTTTGGTGTCTTTTAATTATGTTTTCTTTCTTGTGTGTGTGTGTGTTTTTTTTTTTTTTTTGGTTGTTGCTGTTATTTTTGTTGTTTTGTTCTCGAAATGGAGTCTTGCTCTGTCACCAGGCTAGAGTGCGGTGGTGCGATCTCAGGTCACTGCAACCTCTGCTTCCAGGGTTCAAGTGATTCTCCTGTCTCAGCCTCCCAAGTAGCTGGGACTACAGGCATGTGCCACCACACCCAGCTAATTTTTGTATTTTTAGTAGGGACGGGGTTTCACCATGTTGGCTAGGATGGTCTGGATCTCCTGACCTCGTGATCCACCTTCCTCAGCCTCACAAAGTGCTGGGATTACAGGCGTGAGCCACTGTGCCTGGCATATGTTTGCTGCCATAATGTCCCTCAATACATAAGTCATGAAGCCAATATGGAGATTCTGGCCTTAGCTTCATTCACATGGTTGTGGATGGTCAAGCTGGCTCAAGTCTGGGAATTGACTGAGGAGCAGTGAGTCTGTGTCGACATGATTCAGGTTAGATATCTGTTCACTCTACCTAGATCTTTTTTTGCTTATTCCTGTCAATTAAGAAATCAGTAGTATGCCCATCGATTTCACTTCTCAGGAAACGATGATCAAGTAACTAATGCCAAAGATTTCTGCATGTCTCACACTTCCGATTAATTCTCTGATTCTTCTGTGCATACTGCCATATTGCCTATGTTGTCTTTAGTTACTGAGGCCTCAACTTGGCCTCTGCCATCCTGGTGCCCCATTATCCCTATTGTATTGAAAGATCTCAGTTAAATGGTGTTAATTTCACTGTGACTTCTGATCTTTACAGAGGTTCAACCACAGAACTTCAAAGAACTTCAAAGAAGAACTCCAAAATAAATATATTTCTCAGCTGGGCACAGTGGCTCATGCCTGTAATCTCACCACTTTGGGAGGCCAAGGTGGGCAGATCACTTGAGGTCAGGAGTTCGAGACCAGCCTGGTCAATGTGGTGAAACCTCATTTCTACTAAAAATACAAAAATTAGCTGGGTGTGATGGTGCATGCCTGTAGTCCTAGCTACTGTGGAGGCTGAGACAGGAGAATCACTTGGACTGAGGAGGCCGAGGTTGCAGTGAGCTGAGATCATGCCACTGCACTCCAGTCTGGGCTACAGAATGAGACTCCATCTCAAAAAAAAAAAAAAAAAAAAGTCTTTCTCCCAGCTATGATGGGTACTATATCCACTGCACCCTTCTAGATACTTAAGCAGATACGTAATTAATCTACATTATTACGCCAATATCTATAGTCTTTGGGTAACTTTCTCCTCAGTATACCCAGGAAGTTCTGTCATTTCAATCATATTTAGTGTAAGCCATCTTTGGGTTTATGTTCTTGTCCATTGAGCTGAAACATGAGCCTAGTATCTTCCCTTAGTATACTCATATAAACCAAATTTGCCCTGATTGGACTTATATTTCTCCTACCTGGACATCAAACCTTTCAGTTCTATGCTCATGTGTGTTTCTTAGATTTCTGTACACATTGGCAAAATGGTGCAATCCTTTTAGAGGGCATTAAACCTAGTAAGTGGTCACATTTTGTCCCACATAATTTCAGGCCTGTTGGGACTTGAGTCAAGTTATATATCTAGAAGCAGGGGAAGGTGATGAGTATAGGTCCTGAGGAGGATCAACAGTGCCTTGCAAGGCCAGTACAGGAGAGATTTTTATAGATTCTTTAGACAAGAAGAGAATAACTTCCTCAGCAAGAGTAGAAGGACTTCTTCAGGGGCAAAGAAGGATCAGCAGGATATAGGGGTCCGAGGTCCCTAGTTTCATTTAATCCTGCCCATACATCCATATCCCAAGTTTCATGATCATATTTACTTTCTGTTGATGCTCTCTCTTTAACAAAAGAGACTGTGAAGTTGGGAATTCAATTTATACTATATTTAAGTCACCTGCAGGATCAGACTTTGTGTTTTTAAGAACAGCCCAGAGTTTACAGGAGAGATGGCTTTCTTTCAGGGTAGCCATTGAAGCCTTCAGTTTCCTTATGCAGTCTTTGAATTACAAATTTAAAGTCTTGAACTCATTATTTTCTTTTCTAAGTTTTAGTTCATTTAGAAGCGATCAGCCAATCCTATTATACACCTTAATTTTACTAAACTATCCTAAGGCAGCAAATACTTTATCACTCAGAACCATGCTTTCTATAGTCACTAGATAACAGAAACCTAAAGGTCATATATTGAGTGACAGCCTCCTTACTGCAAGCCATTAATACCTACCTCCCCAGTTTGCCCCGGGAACAGGGTCACTTGTGCCTCTAAATCTAGAGAGATGTTTCCAGAATACACAGAACCAGTCCAGAGTACTCTTCTTTAAGTTTCTATGTCTCTGGGACTACTCTTCCTACCAAATTCTTTATCATCCAGGATTCTCTTTCTCTGTCTCTCTCTACATTCTCTCTTTTCTGATACTTTCTGGTAATATTACTTTTATATTGTCAAGAGTTAAAACCTTTAGGGCCCATTTTGCAAATATAATTAACTTTTCCCAATTATATATTTTAAATGGAAAAGTGGAGTAGGAAGGTAATATTTTTGGAAGATCCTCCCTATTAACTATCAAATATGGAAGATTCTGATTAACTGTGATAAATTTGTAGTATTTCTCTCCTTGAAAGAATCACATTTTCCTTTATTAGTCTCATACTGGATGCATTGATATTGAATGTAAACTCAATACTGTAATCTCATAATAGTCCATTCCTTTTCTTCAGATTGCTACTTTTGGAATTTATCATAGTGAGAGAATTTGCTAGCACAAGTCTCATATTCTTGACATACAGTTAAGAAGAATGAGATATGACTAGTTCATCTCTTCTGAATTTCATTCTTCATTAATTACCTGAATAACTGCCTCACTAATTTACTGAATTCTTGTTTT
Source organism: Colobus angolensis palliatus (assembly GCF_000951035.1). Lineage (NCBI taxonomy): Eukaryota > Metazoa > Chordata > Mammalia > Primates > Cercopithecidae > Colobus > Colobus angolensis. Next base: position 587,444 of record NW_012118365.1, read on the forward strand.
TGAAATTTCTAAAGCAAACTATGGTGTTTTATGGGTGTTCCTTTGTGTTTGGGGTACAATTGTTTCTTGTTCTGTTTTCCCATCAATTTCCCATGATTAAAATCAATTTTATTTTCTCTTTCTAATACTTTTGTTGTTTTAAGTTCAATTATATATTTATCTTCACAGTCTCCCTTTTGTTATGTCAATTATTCTGGGGAGGGGTGGAGTAGGGGAAATGCACATAGGAATTTGCAGTTTGTGAGGGATAGTTGCTGGTTGCTTTTATGTCAAAATATTGGTTACTTGTAAACAATTCAATGGATATCATTGGCTAGAACATAATCTCTTTACCATAGCTTGGGTAGTTCAGTGTTTCTGTTACTTTTTCATGAACCAATTCATATTAAGTTAAGGTCTGTAAGAAAGCCTGGGTGTGTTGTAGACAGATTGGAAGAAGACAATGACATGCATAGTGATCAAGAGTTAGCAATTTGAATTCAAAACTTATAGAGAAAATGCCTTGAAAGAAACCAGGCCACATTCAGTGGCTGTATGACTGGATTCAAAAGTTTTGGAGAAAAAGGTTGATTAGAGCTTAATACTTTTATGGTACTCTCTAGCATGCTACAATGCAGGAAGCTCTGCTACTTGGTCCTGTGGTCAAACACGTCCAGAGGTAATGAAGAGTCTATGGCTGATCAGAAACATCTATGGTATGTGAGGTCAGCCCTGATGGGAGAATCCCAGGCAGTACACAGGTCACAGTTCACTGACGCACTTCAGTAGAAGCTAAGTGCCTGAGCCAGGGACACCAAGCAACCCAGCAAACTGTGCTGACTACTATGAAATGGGTTCTACCCAACCTGCTAAACCACAAAATTGGGTATATTTATATGAATTTCCTCCAAATGGAAGTGAAATATATGAGAAGTAGCTTGGCAAGTTCTGAAGGAATGGTGAGTTGTGACACCCAAACCATATCAGCTGCCATCAAGGTGTTGGTAAGCTTGCATTTTCATCTAAGGGCTTGAAAGGGAAAGAACGTGATTCCAAGCTCTTCAAGTTGTTGCCAGATTCAATTCCTTATAGTTGTAGGACTGAGAGCCTCAGCTCCTAGAGACAATCCACAGTCTCTGACCATAGGAAGTTCACATCACATCATCTTACTCCTTCAAGTCCAGGAGAGACTACAGTCTGCTAAGGCACAATCTCACATAACATAATGTATCATGTTAGTGGCATCTTACCACTTTTACCGTATCATATGGGCTAAGAGAAAATCACAGGTTTTACTCACACTCAAGCAGGTGGGCTTAAACAAGGGTGTGACTTATGGGGGTAACCTTAGGGTGTGCCCACCTCAGGTAATAAGGACACTGTCATTCCAATGGGCAAAGCTTCAGGCAGCACATCTGAATGGCTACTTTCTCTGGCATGAGGCATGACTCACAGTTAGGGGCTAATAACTTTTGTGGATGGAGATGAACTTGACATGACCTTGATTTTAAGATTGGGACTAAAGAGGTGCACATAGCCCAGAAGCCTGAAAATATTTGTGTTCCATATGAAAGCTCAACAGAAAGCACTTATGGTAGATGAGGCTTATAATAATCAAGTGGACAAGTTCTTTCTATGGCCAAGAGTTAGCATCTGCCTTCATTCCAGCTTTCCTAGTTGGCTTATAGACAATGTTAACAGGGTACTTGACATGAATGTTAAGCATTCACGTCATCACATGGACTTTTCATCTCCAAAGCTGATCTGACTACTGCCAGCACCCAGTGTCAATCTGCCAGTGGAAGGGGCCATTCTCTGAGAGTCTGATATGCTCTCACTCCCTCAAAGTTTTCATGTTGATTATGCTGGACTGTTTCCATCATGGGGGTGACTGTGGAATGGACACTTATGCTGGATGTGGATTTCCCCTCCTGTCCACCATGATCAATTTTTATTAGGTAATTAATTAGTAGATTGCCTTTTTCAAGAGAGTGTGCATTGAATATAAATTTCCTATTGGCAAGGTCATGTACTTTGTAATCCATTCTACTCAGAGTGAAGCATCCATCCCAGGTCTTAGCCCATTAGTGGAAGATCAATACGTATTTCTTAAAAGAATGGATACATAAAATGCATTAAGATGTCCTAGAATAGAAGTAGTTGGAAAAGAAAAAGGAATATAAAGTTAGGGACTCATAAAATGGATCCCAAAATGAGACTAATACAAAAATCAATTCTTAAGAACCTTTCACATTGGCTCTGAGTGGGCTGTGGGCCACAAAGTTGGCTTTCACCGATCTGGAAGCCAATATGGAGAAGGAAATGGCGTCCATTACACAGTCCCCATGTTCATACTCAGGAGATCCGTAGTTATTCCTGATTTGGAAACATCTGATTTTATAGAATTCTTCAACATAGGCCTTAATATCTTCCCCACATAAGATAAAATATCATTTCTAAGAACTCTCATAAATTAGACAATGTTTAATAAAATGAAACCTCTGTTTTAGGGCATTCTCTCAATGCTTTTGTTTCTCTAATTTTATAAGTGAGAAATTTTTAAAATGTGCTTTTGAAATTTTTCATTTTTGTTGATACAACATTTGTAAAATAAAATTTATTCCAACATAGAAAGCAAATTCAAAATGTATTTTGGTAAAAGCAGGGGTGACAGGATTTTCTAGTAATTTTCTTTTATATTCTGGTGGAGATCCTTAAGTTACCTCTGTGACATGTTTCAAGGAATAAATAAAGTGCTGATATTTTAAGCAGTCATTCATAATCCTTGTTGTTCAAACTGAGTTTCTGAAACCCAGTGGACATCAATGAGCATGAGACATTTACATCCTTTCAATTCCATGGGGTTTAGCTTTCTGAGTTCAAAATTAGGTGTGAAAAATACAGTAATTTCCCCTTATTCCCCATTTTACTTTTTTATAGTTTCAGTTACCCATGCCCAACTGTGGAAAATATTAATAAAAAATTTCAGAAATAAGCAATTCATGTGTGTTAAATTGCATGCCATTCTGAGTAGTGTGATGAAATCTCACACTGTTCTTTTCTGTCCCTCCTGAGAGGTGCATCAGTCCTTTATTCAATGGATCCACACTGCGTGTGCTGTCTGTCAGTTAATTAGTAGCCCTCAGTTATCAAACTGGTAGATAACAAGAAGAAGGGTGAGTATAATAAGAAATTTTGAGAGAGAAAGAGAAAGCACATTCACATAACTTTGATTACAATCTATTGTTATAATTATTCCATTTTAATTACTGTTGTTATTTGCTTTCTGTGTCCAATCTATAAATAAAACTTTATTATAGGTATATATGTATAGGAGAAAAACATAATGTATATAAGGTTCAGTACTATCTGTGGTTTCAGGCATCCACTGAGGGTCTAGAAATATATCCCCAGCAGATAACAGGGGTTATTTACAATGAATAATGATAACAGTAACATACATTTTTTGAATACTTAAAAATGTTGGGTACCACAATTAGTGCTGTATATATATTGTACCATTGAATCATTCACAACAGTTGTATGAGGTTAAATTCTACTTTTCCAATTTATGGAAGAGGAAGTTTATTCTCAGATATATAAAATTGACAGAGATCACACATCTAGAAAATAGCAGAGTTAGAATTCAATCCAAGTCTATGTGACTATAAATCTACACTCTTAATGTGCACCCAATCTGATTTTTTTCCCTACATGACAATGAAAGTGGTTATAGGAGTAATAACCTATTATTGAAATTGGGATGTAAGAATGTATCTATGAATATAACCATAGAATATGAAAAAGAAAAACAAAAAGAGGCAATCCATGTTCAACGGATGAATGAAAGCAGGGAAGAGGGGATACTTTTTTCTTCATGCCCAATTGGAAAGTTTGTGATTCTATTTTTTTTCTTTTTTTTGACGGAGTCTCGCTCTGTCGCCCAGGCTGGAGTGCAGGGGCACCATCTCGGCTCACTGCAAGCTCCGCCTCCCGGGTTCCCGCCATTCTCCTGCCTCAGCCTCCCCAGTAGCTGGGACTACAGGCGCTTCCCCCACTCCCGGCTAATTCTTTGTATTTTTAGTAGAGACGGGGTTTCACCGTGTTAGCCAGGATGGTCCCAGTCTCCCGACCTCGTGATCCGCCTGTCTCGATCTCCCAAAATACTGGGATTATAGGCGTGAGCTACCGCCCCTGGCTGGGTTTGTGATTCTTAAAAAACAGCAAAACAGCTAGCTGTTTAAACTGTCATCTACAATAACCTGGAACTCATATTCTCGTCTACCGAGTTTGGGGTTTTAGAAGATAGTAAAAATATGACAATATTTTGAAATATGTGGACTTTGTTTTGCTACATCTAATAAAGTGTTATAGGAAAAAAATTATGATCAGTCTATGTTGGCATATCTGAAAGCAAAGACATGAAAAATATAATACAACCAGGATAAAATAAGCCGTTTAGCCTAGTGTGAAATCCAGGATGACTGAGAGTTACATAATGATAAGTTTTGTTTGTGTTAAAGAAAAACTTATTCAAATACTTGTTAAAGATGGTAAAGCTTACTTCATTCAAGGGGAACCGTGGGGCTAGGTATAAGGACCACTGCAACAGGATTGGCAAGTGGAGATTTACGACCAAGGACCCGGTTGGGGTCAGTGGATGAAAACTTACTAAGAGAGAACATCGTGGATAAGAAGTTTCTGGCTAAAGCAACTTGACAGATAGGGGAATCAGATATCCAGGGTAGTCAGATACTAAGGGAGGGTAGTTTCGTGAAACTAATGTGGAAGGTACATTAGTCCGTTCTCCCACTGCTATTATGATACTACCTGAGACTGGGTGATTTATGAAGATAAAAGGTTTAATTGATCCACACTTCCGCAAGGCTGGGAAGGCCTCAGGAAACTCATAATCACGGCAGAAGGTGAAGCGGAAGCAAGGCATGACTTACATGGCAACAGGGAGAGAGATAAAGAGAAAGGGGGAACTATCAAACACATTTGAAACACAAACTATATAACCATCAGATCTTGTGAGAACTCCCTCACCATCACACTAACAGCATGGGGAAACTGCCCCCATGATCCAATCGCCTCCTCCCGGCTCCCCCCTTGACAGGCGGGGGTTACAATTCGAGATGAGATTTGGGTGGGGACATAAAGCCAAGCCATATCAGAAGGGTTCTTTCTCAATCTGGATTCTACAAGGGCAGAGAGAATAGCCCAAGGTTGAGTCCGAAGACTCAGAGAAACCTGATTCAAGCTTTGGTCAAAGGAGAGTCTTTGCCACTTGATAGGTAATTATTTTTCTTCCCCTCACTTCATCCTCCAAAATCATAATAGTGCCTAAACATATGAAGGCAGGAAAAGAAAGAATTAGAACTAACACAGCTAGGGCTTGTCTGGCCTCCATCTCATTCTCACATCCCTTCCCTGCCAATGTATAATGAAATCCACTGAGATGTCTTCTAGGGCTGAAGGAAATGCTTAGCTGCTTAAATATTTAATTCTATTGCCAAACATGACTTTAGAAGACAGTTTCCCACATGAGGCGTTCAATATGAGGGCTATGGGGATAAAAATAATCTGAAATCAGTTGCTAAATGGCAGACAGTCCCATTCTGGTATCTAGATCAAGAGTCAGCAAACTTTTTCTGTGAAGGGCCAGATAGTAAGCAGTTTAGGCATTATGCACCATATGTCTCTGTCACAACCAACTCAACTCTGCTATTGGAGTAGAAAAGCAATGACAGACAATGCATGAATGAATGAGTGGGGATGTGTCCCAATAAAACTTTATATTTGGATGCTGACGCTTAAATTGTGTGATTTTCATTTCATAAAATAACATTTTCCTTTTGAGTTTTAAAAACAATTTAATTGTAAAGATAATCTGTTGATAGGAGTTCATATAAAAACAGACAGTGGGGTAGATTTGACCCAAGGGCTTTAGTTTGTCAACCCTGGCTTGAGATAGATTACCACTTAAAGCAGACGTATGATCACAAAACCCTCAGCTCTGTAAAACAAAAATCTATGACAGCTCAATTTCCAAGAGAAATCCAGGAATCCTTGAAACCTGGATGGGCAAGTGTTGAATTTGTCACATAGTGTATTACCTAATGGAGAAAAGGAGAAAAGCACCACAATTTGTCTTTCCTTTGGGGACATGAGCGATAATGGACCAAGAGAGATAATCTCCTAAATTGCAGAACCAGGGACAGGCAAATTGGTCACAAAAGAAGCCGCTTGGTTTCCAACTATGGTATCAAATCTTTGTTATCACTTTCCAGCAAGTTGTGGCAACATAATGTGTTATTTCCTCTGCTAGCCTTTTGCAACTGGCTGTTTCCGTTGCAGTTATTTTGATTTCTATCTATTATGTGCCATTTGGTACTTTGGAAACAGTTATATTCATTTTTTAGCTGCAGATTTTCAGATCCCAAGCAACCAATTTTAGAACTAAGATGAATGTATATTATCTAGTCATCTCAGTTCTAGAGCTGAATAAAGTAACTATAATGTCATATAACTACATTATTTTATGTGGGGACACTCTTAATGGAGGAAGGTTGTGTGTGAATTGTGTGGCAGTGTGCCTGAGTTGCTGAGTGTGTTTATTCATCCAATGTCTTTTTATTTTGGGATTCCTCTCTCTTCCCTCTGGTCATGATCAAACAGGGAATGACTCTAGACCAACTTCATCTCGCTGAACTCAAATGTCACTTTTCCCAATTTAAGCCTTTCATATGTTTCGCTTGTCTTATTGTAGTGGTGGGTTCTTCCTTCAATTTCTTTCAGACATTGTTGCTTACCAGTACCCACTGAGACGTGGGGAATGTCAGATGCAGAGGGCTTCACTTGACTACATGGGAACATGGAAATGATGTTGGCTGCTGACACTATAACAAGACATTGAATAAAGAATCCATCATGGCCTGGCGCGGTGGCTCAAGCCTGTAATCCCAGCACTCTGGGAGGCCAAGACGGGCGGATCACGAGGTCAGGAGATCGAGACCATCCTGGCTAACACGGTGAAACCCCGTCTCTACTAAAATACAAAAAAAATTAGCCACATGCAGATTTACCTGTGGGTTGTGAGAAACCTGGAGATAAATAGAGAAGAGTCATGAAAGTCAGAACCGTTTGTTCATAGAGTCGCCTTGTGCTTTCAAGACCTGTTTAAGCCCATCTCCTACCTAGTACTTGTACTTGAAGATGGATTGTTATGTTTACATTCAATTCTATGTCGTGGATGGGGTTGAGATAACACTGAGTTCATGCTCAGCATTCTGGGTTGCAAGGTCTCTTGATACTCCTTGTCTTCCACCAGAACACAATGACAAGGTAGAAGGTGCTGTTCCCTAGAAAGACGCTCATGTGCAGAGTGCATCATAGCTTTGCTGTAAAATTCTGAAGATCTGCTCTGTGAGTCACTCACAGGGCTCACTGCAGGCCCTGCAGGGCCTTGTTTTCTGCTGCTGACACTTCAGCCTCATTGCGTCTGCTGAGGGCTCTGACCTCAACAGCTGAGCAGCTGCACCGCTCTGCACCTGCTGCAGGGCCTCGCTTGCTCTGGGTCCCACACAACTTGAGTTCATGTGTTACTCAGTTAATGGGTCAGAGAGGCACACTCAGACGTGATAAACGTTGCCTGAAATATCCCTCTTTGGACTCGATGATGTTGGGCAGCCAAAGAGTTGATGTAACTCTGAGGTAAACAGGGAAGGTATAGTTTTTCTCTTCTTAGTGAACCCTAATAGCTTCTAATGGTGATTCTTAACTGTGATAGAGAGAGGGCATTTCGTAGAGCAGCAGGTGCATACTGGTTAGCGGGGACGTTTTAATTTTTTTTTCTGGTAAAGAGATGTCGTTTAACATAAAAGTTATAGTTGAAATCCTTTAATTGCCTTTGTCATAATGTGTTGCTATTTTGTAAGAGTAATCAACTTTGCATAGCAGTCATATAGGTAAGTTTAATGGAAATGTCATAGAAAGTGTCAACCCTGTTTTTTTCTAACATGTTGAAGCTTTTATGTATATATATCATATGTATCATATATACGTTTATATGTGATTGACACACAGCAAGCATACAGTAAATGTTAGCTATTGTTTTTCCGGAAAATTAGTTGGAACACAGGCATTTTGTCATTCCTGAAAGGGTACAGGTCTGGGGCAGGTAAATCTGTAGAGTCCACCTATTATGGATAGATAACATCATAATCATGTAATCTTGGTATCATGGCCTTTGTAACTGTGAAAGAATGGCATTGTGAAATGTAACTGTGAAATAATCCCTGCACCTGGGACAGGAGCTTGCTCTGCTTCAGTGGTACAATAACAGTAGCTTAGCCTTATTCATATCACTACATGTAAAATTCTCAATGACAGCATTTTTAGGTCAGACTTTTAAATATAAACAACAGGGTGAGTAAAAAGCCTTTCGAGTCTCTACCTGTGGCATCTGCAACTCTAGTTCTTTTTCCTAGAGGCCTGGTGTCCCCTTGTGATGATCACATATTATGCTCTCAAATAGCATGCATTCAAGTCAAACGAAATAAGAATAACTGGGAATGTCTCCTGAGTCTGTGGAAAGTACTTGGGGGACTCTGGGCAATAGAGAGAAAATGTAGGAGTCGACACTCTTAAAGACAGGACCTCTGTGAATCAGGGCTCACTGGGTGGGATTAACTTGGGACCACACTGGAGCCTGCTAAGCACATCCCAAAACTTAAGTGCGGAACAATTTATTGTTTCTAGACAACTTTGTCTCTAACATTGAAAACGCCTCTGAGAATTTGTTCTTTATGCTAAAACAATAATTTGAATGCTGTCTTATTGGGGAATAAGGTGGCAAATCTCAACTTTGAAGAGTTTAACACACTTTCCTTTAGCAACTAGGAAGACAAATAGTCTTCATCGGTGGAAAAATCTATTGGGTACTATATCCCATTTAGAATTCCTCATAAGACTTAGGTAGAGTGTTTGTACAAAAAGCTTACTGATGAAAGGTATAGGCACATGGGATTATTAGGGAAGGTTTTATGAACACGAAAGAGAGCAGATAATGAGTACAAATGTACAGCTAGAGGAAATAAGACCTGGTCTTTGATAGATCACTGACTACAGTTAAAATTAATATCGTGTACACTTAAATAGTCTTTAAATACCCTTTATTTTTGTTATTCAATTCCAGATGTTTACCCGTATAATGAATTGTGTTATTTCACTTCTAGATATTTACCCCTAATATTTTTAGCAGCAATTTGACAACAGTTCTGACTTACATAGGGCTGGCTAGGAAAGCAGGTAAAAAGTTACATAATTATATTGGCAGTGAAAATAAATGGACAAGGAGATGTGGCACCAAGGGAAAAAATACATAGCAGCTCTTTTAAAACAGAAGAAAATCCCAACACTTCACGTATTTCATATAAAACACTGGCACCTGCATTCAAATAACTTTATGTGTTTATTACAGCCATGCTCCATTATAATGAAGGGTGTATGTGTGGTTGCATGTGTGTGTGTTTCAGACCTCTAACATTTATATTACCACTCTAAAGCAATTTTATGTATAAGTAAGCATATTTAGAAAGTTATAAATATGTACAGATATATATCTGTATTTATCAAAGTGGATATTTCTGGATTTTAATAATTGTTACATTTGGAAATATAGTTATAATTTTATTCTTTATAGTATACTATATGACATTTGTTGTATTTTTATAATAAATGTCAGTTACTTGAATAATGAAAATAAAAATGTCCTAAATATAATATTGAATATTATATGGGAAGCAGATTGCACAATATTTTGTGAAAATAAGTTTCACAGCAACACAGTAATTTTTATGCAGTACTAGACATACATACAAATACAGACATCAGGTTTATTCAAATCCCAGCTCATTACTATTTTGTAACCTCTCTCATCCAAAACTCCCATAACAATTTCATAATAAAATGGTTGTCAGAAAACGTTAACAACAATGAAACTTGGTGTTGGACTATATTTTGGAGAATGGAAAAGCACAATATCTTAGAAGATTTCCTTTTTTTCTTTTAAAACCATATTGGTAATATTACAGTCCACTGAAATATGAAAGTTGGAACTAGGGAAATTATGTAGCGAACAGACCATTAGTACTATGTGGTAAATGCTGAATTGAAGTTGTCTTTGAAATGACTAATTGGAAATTTCAAATAGATAGTTGGATATCAAAACCTAGATTTTATAGAATTCTGGATTTCAGATATAAATGAGAAATCAGAAGAAGTAAAATTATGGAAACAACAGGTATTGATAGAGTTTCATTCACTTAACGCCTTCAGTGATTTCTTTGAATAAAATGGTTCTAGATTCTGGGGAATAAAAACAAATGGAAGACAGTCTTTCTTCAATTTTAATTTCTATCCACTAGAAAGGAAAACGAAAGCAAAAACCTTTACCGTATATGAAACCAAGCACAACCCTTAGGGGCTATGCAGTGTAATCGCATGTTAAGGAACATGACAATAACTTTGTCACTAACCACAGAGTTTAATCTATCTGAGGGTCAGTTTATGACTCTGTCAAACTTTGTAAGTTAGCAATTTTTTTTTAATTTATTATTATTATTTATTTGTTTATTTATTTTGAGGCAGAGTCTCGCACTGTCGCCCAGGCTGGAAGACAGTTGCGCTATCTTGGCTCACTGTAACCTCTGCCTCCTGGGGTACATGTGCACAACATTCAGGTTTGTTACATATGTATACATGTGCCATGTTGGTGTGCTGCACCCATTAACTCGTCATTGGCATTAGGTATATCTCCTAATACTATCCCTCCCCGCTACCCTCTCCCGACAATAGGACCCGGTATGTGATGTTCCCCTTCCTGTGTCCAAGTGATTTCATTGTTCAATTCCCACCTATGAGTGAGAACATGCAGTGTTTGGTTTTCTGTTCTTGTGATAGTTTGCTGAGAACGATGGTTTCCAGCTGTATCCATGTCCCTACAAAGGACACGAACTCATCCTTTTTTATGGCTGCATAGTATTCCATGGTATATATGTGCCACATTTTCTTAATCCAGTCTGTCACCAATGGACATTTGGATTGATTCCAAGTCTTTGCTATTGTGAATAGTGCCGCAATAAACATAAATGTGCATGTGTCTTTATAGCAGCATGCCTTATAATCCTTTGGGTATATCCCCAGTAATGGGATGGCTGGGTCAAATGGTATTTCTAGTTTTAGATCCTTGACGAATCGCCACACTGTTTTCCACAATGGTTGAACTAGTTTACAGTCCCACCAACAGTGTAAAAGTGTTCCTATTTCTCCAAATCCTCTCCAGCACCTGTTGTTTCCTGATTTTTTAATGATTGCCATTCTAACTGGTGTGAGATGGTATCTCATTGTGGTTTTGATTTGCATTTCTCTGATGGCCAGTGATGATGAGCATTTTTTCATGCATCTCTTGGCTGTATGAATGTCTTCTTTTGAGAAGTGTCTGTTACTTATATAATGCTTGATATGTTCCAGACATTCCTCTGAATGCTTTGGATGCAGCAACTAACTTAATCTTTCCAGTAGCCTGATGAGGTATTATTCCACTATCCATATTTCATAGAAGAGAAACTTAAGCCACAGACAGGACCTTGTCCAAGCCCATGCGGTTAGTAAGTGTCAGAGCTGGAATCCACACCCAGACAGCCTAGCTCTAGAATCTGTGTTCTGGACCACTTCAAAGTAATGACTCTAAACTTATTCTTCACACACACCAACGTGAAAGCAGAAGAACAAAACAACTGTAATGTCATGGATTTGAAAAGGCTTTCTTAATGTTCATTTTTTAGGCACGTCAATTTGTAGGGATTATTATTATTATTAACATAGGAAGAATCCAGTGCAAGACGCCCATCTGGGCTAAGCATGCTGGGCTGCCCTGTCAGTGTGTCTTCCCTTGAGAGGAGCTGTCAGATTCTGCATCTGGGCTGTGTTTCTGCATCTGGGCTTTGTTTCTCAGGCACTTCTGACTTGTGTGGAGAAACACACACCGGGGAGCAATGTTAGAGGACAGAGAGTAAACAAGATGCGGGCAGGATAGAAGGGAAAGGAGTAATGTGTTTGTTCCTATGGGATAAGCCCTCCTATTGTCACAGAACTTGCTACTGCACAAAATGCTCAGTGGTTTGAATTTCCTGAAAAATACAGGGAAGACATGGTTACAAATTTAAGATCTTGTTTCGGGGAAACAGTCCAAAAGGATTTCAAAACATGAAGTCAGAGAAATGCAAGGACTCCACAAAATTTGCAAGAAACCTGTAACCATCCATGCAGTGAGAGATGTGATTTAACCCTGAAAAACTACATATCACCTATGGATAAGGAATATATTTTTCCATGTTCACACTGCTATGAAGAAATACCTGAGACAGGGTCATTTATAAAGAAAAAGAGGTTTAGCTGCCCAAGGCTTAGTGGTCCACATGGCTAAGAAGGCCTCACAACCGTGGTGGAAGATGAAGGAGGAGCAAAGGCATGTCCTACATTATGGCAGGCAAGGGTACCTGTGCAGGGGACCTGCTCTTTATAAAACTATCAGTTCTTGTGAGACTTATTCACTATCATGAGAACATTACAGGAAAACCTGCCTTCATGATTCAATTAACTCCCACCAGGTTCCTCTAATGAGATATGGGGAATTTGGAAAGTATAATTCAGGATGAAATTTGGGTAGGGACACACCCAAACCATATCATTCTGCCCCTGAATCCTCACAAATCTCATGTCCTCATATTTCAAAACCAATCATGACTCCCCAACAGTCCCCCGAAGTGTTAACTCATTTTAGCATTAACTCAAAAGTCCACAGTCCAAAGTCTCATCTGAGACAAGGCAAGTCCCTTCAGGCTATGAACCTGAAAAATCAAAAGCAACTTAGCTCCTTCCTAGAAACAGTGGGAGTACAAGAATTGTGTAAAGATACTGCTTCCAAATGGAAGAAATTGGCCAAAACAAAGGGGCTACAGACCCCACAAAAGTACGAAATCCAATAGGGCAGTCATTAAACCTTAAAGTTCCAAAATGATCCCCTTTGACTCTATGTCTCACATTCAGGGCACCCTGATGCAAGAAGTGGGCTCCCATGGCCTTGGGCAGCTACGCCTCTGTGGCCTTGCAGGGTACAGTTTCCCTTATGGATGCTTTCACAGGCTGGCATTGACTGTCTGCAGCTTTTCCAGGTGCACAGTGCAAGGTATCAGTGGATCTGCTATTCTGGGATCTGGAGGACAGTGGCCCTCTTCTCACAGCTCCACTAGGCATTGCCCCAGTTGGGACTCTTTGTGGGGGCTTGTACTCCACAGTTCCCTTCTGCACTGCCCTAACAAAGGTTCTCCATGAGGGCCACACCCTTCAGAAACTTCTACTTGTACATCTAGGCATTTCCATACATCCCCTAAAATCCAGACAGGAGGTTCCCAAAGTTCAATTCTTGATTTCTGTGCACCTGCAAGTTCAACACCACATGAAAGCTGCCAAGGCTGGAGACTTGCACCATCTGAAGCAATGGGCTTAGCAGTACCTTAACCCCTTTTCACTATGGCTGGAGCAGCTGAGATGCAGTCCCAAGACTGCACACAGCTGGGGGCCCTGGACCTGGCCCAGGAAAACATTTTTCCCTCCTTGACCTCTGGGCCTGTGATGGGAGGGGCTGCCATGAAAGCCTCTGACATGCCCTGGAGACATGTTCACCATTGTCTTAATGGATAACATTCAGCTCCTTACTTCTTATGCAAATTTCTGCAGAAGGCTTGAATTTCTCCACAGAAAATGGGTTTCTGTTTTCTATTGCTTTCTCATGCTGCAAGTTTTCCAAACTTGCATGCTCTGCTTTCTCTTGAATGCTTTGCTGCTTAGAAATTTCCTCCCTCCATATACCCTAAATCATGTCTCTCAAGTTCAAAGTTTTGCAGTTCTCTAGGACAGGGGGAAAATGCCACCAATCTCTTTGCATAGCAAGAGTGACCTTTACTCTAGTTCTCAACAAGTTTCTCATCTCCATCTGAGACCACCTTAGCCTGGACCTTATTGTTCATTTCACTGTGAACATTTTGGTCAAAGCCATTCAACAAGTCCCTAGGGAAGTTTCAAACTTTCCCGTATTTTCTTGTCTTCTTCTGAGCCCTCCAAACTGTTCCAACTTTTGCCTGTTACCCAGTTACAAAGTCACTTCCACATTTCTGGGTATCTTAATAGCTGTACCGCACTCTATCAGTACCATTTTCCTCTATTAGTCCATTTTCATACTACTATGAAGAAATACCTGAGACTGAGTAACTTATTAACAAAAAGTATTTAACGAACTCACAGTTCCACGTGGCTGGAGAGGCCTCACAATCATGGTGTAAGGCAAAGGAGGAGTAAAGGCACATCTTACATGGAGGCAGGCAAGTGTGCCTGTGCAGGGGAACTGCCCTTTATAAAACCATCACATCTTGTGACACTTATTCACTATCACGAGAACAGCATGAGAAAGACCCACTCCCATGATTCAATTACCTCCCACCAGATCCTTCCTAAAACACATGGGGATTATGGGAGCTGCAAATTCAAGGTGAGATTTGGGTGGGGACACAGCTAAACCACATCAAGGAAACAACAACAAACTGATTTAAAATTCTGGCCAAGTCAAATAAGAATTTAGTGTCTTGGCTGAATCAAGAATATCATGTTCCTGAAAAATAGTACACAATTATTTATATTACATTATGTTGCTGTTCAGGCACTATTGTAAATATCATTTTAACATTATTTTAAATATGATTATTTTAAATGCCTTTTAAAATAATAACTTTTCCTATGAATTGCAATAATTAGACATCTACCCTCCTTTAAACATTTTGTCATGAAATTAAAGAAATATTTAATATCTTCTTGAATTTTTTGATAAAAGTGGTAGAAATTGCAACATTCACTTTTGATTTCTTCAACATAGGTTTCACAAAGTAAAATTTCAAAGATGCATCTCTCTCTTTTTTTTTTTTTCTTTTTGGTCTGAGACAGAGTCTTGCTGTGTTGCCCAGGTTGGAGTATAGTAGCACAATGTTGGCTCACTGCAACCTCTGTCTCTCAGGTTCAAGCAATTCTCAGGTCTCAGCCTTCCAAGTAGCTAAAATTACAGGCACACTCCTATGCCTGCCTAATTTTTGTATTAATGTTTTTAGCAGACAGGGGGTTTCACCATGTGGACCAGACTGGTCTTGAGCTTCTGACCTCAAGTGATCCACCCACCCCGGGCTCCCAGAGTTCTGGGATTACAGGCCTGAGCCACCGTGCCCACTTCAAATACTTTATTGCATTAATTTTCAAGATACGATAAGTAAGAAATACCCAAGGAAGTTAAAATGTTTCCAGAGGTTATCAGGGCAATTAGATTCAGGAGTTTGAGAAAGTGCATAATTTTGTTCTGCATATGCACACAGTGCTGGGGATAGGTTTTGAATGTATGTGGACTGATTTATATCTCTAAAAATAAATCACAACTTACTTAAGATCTTCCTAAAATACCATCTACATTTGCTGGACTTGCCTGTTGCACTTCAAACCACCACTGACTGCCCAGTTCATCGTCTCCTGTGGACGCTGAAAGGACAAGAAAGCTGCACTTCTTTCAGCTCAGTTCAACACCGTTTTCTTGGCATCTCTTGATTACTCAATTGTGTGGCAGTCAGACCTGCTGTGAGAGTGATTCCAGCATTAAAAGCTGTTGTCACCACATTTTATTAAGGTTCTCCAAGATATTCAGTGATTCTACACTCTTCTGAAATTGTAAAAATAAGCTACCTAAACCAACATACTTCTCTGGGAAAAACTCTCAAGTAATTTATTAGCTCTACAAATTAAAAAAAATACCTTGTCCCTCACAATCTATAATTTCTTAGTTTAGGGATGAAGTTAGTATTTTTTGTGAAATACTTTTCTCATAGGTTAAACTATTATGAGATATTTTAATTTCATTGAGTATTAAGTCTTAAGTTTTTTTTTATTAACATCTTAAGTTCATATTATGCATACTCTAGTGGCAGAATTGGTAAAATCAAAAGACTTAGCATTAGATACAAAATGCTTAAGTATTTAGAAAATTTATTCTTTAACTTTTTAATGGGTTTACATATTTAAAATAACGTACCACTGTATCTGTCATCTATCTTTCTCTGTCTTCTATCTATTTGATTTGCCCATTTTCTCCTGGTCCTGAGATGCTAGGTAGAATGTTGATTAATACGTAGCATCATCCCTAAATCCTACTCAGCCCAGTTGTAACATATTTTTTCAACATTGATGGGTGTGTGTGGGTGTGTTTTAATTTTGACAATTATCATAAGCTCCCACAATCTCAATTTCCCAGAGAAAATTTCTAATGTAAAGATATGTTGAAAGAAAAATACCAGCTAGATAAAATTGTCAAAGACTAGCCATATTTGTCCACTCTCTCCTCTTTTTCTCTCTCCCACCACACCTCTCACCTTCCACTTTCTATTTCTTTCTCTCTTTCACACACACACACACACACACACAAATGTAGTATATAATTTGAAAGTACACCTGCTTCACATCCAAATCCATCGCATTCATGTGGGCAAGAATGAAGACAATTATCATCCTTTAACAATATAGTTGCCTGGAACAATAGTTAATATTACAAACAGGGTTGCAAAATGCAGGATCCCTTCTAACCAGCCCTTCTATATTTATTAGATAGCAGTTTTCTTAATAAAAAAAAAAAGTTTTCCCTTTTTTACTTTTTAGTCACTACTTTTGTGCAGCACTATATATGGCCTTAGATGTTTTATTACATAAAGTATAACAATCAATAGCATTTATCAACTTAAAAAACATTAAATGATTTTAATGTCCTATAGTACACATATATATTTACCCACCTGTTACAGGAGTCTGTTATTCTTTACATTTTTTAAATCCAGAGCAGCATTCAATCCAGTTCAAACTTTGCAATGGATTGTTATGCTGTTTAATCTCTTTTCGACTAGAAGAGGCCCTTGTTCATGACATTGGGTTTTTGAGGACCCATAAAGAGTGAGTTTTCTTATAGACTATTTTTTTACTCTGAATTTGTCTGTTTGATTCCACGTGATGTTTTATTCAATTCTCTATCGCTGCGTTTCCTACAAACAGTAAAAATGTCTGGAAGTTTGATCGCATTTCTGTTAAAGTGTTGGTGATTTTAGTGGTGATTTTGTGTGTAATCTATTGCATCCTACTGGGGGCTATACCATCTGATGTTCCACTATTAATGATGCTTAGTTTGATCAATTTGCTAAGGTGGTATTGGCCAGATCTCTCTATGGAATCCTAAGCAGAGTGTTTCATATCTACGTTTTCAGTTGTTCTTGTCTTCTTTACTTCAGCTGTTCTCAGATGCATTTAGACAGACACGTGTTTTTTTTGTATGTGTTTTACTTGGCTTTCTTCTTGTTCTTATTAGGACCTTGGGTTTGCCACAAGCTATTCTTCTCATCTAGATCAGAGGTCTTCTGTTTTATAATATGTCCTTTATTGTGAGCACTTCTGTGATTTCTGGTATAACTAGATATCTCATTTTCTACTATTCCTTTCCTGAACTTTTGATCAGACATTTCTCTAAGAATGTCTGCCTCCTTTTCATGGGGACTGGTAGATATGAAAATGTGCACCACAGCCACCATACTGCACATTTTCTGTTCCCTGCCTACATTTCAGCTCTCATCTTGGATCATCTTTTCCTCGTTTTTGAGATTCTGGCCTGATACTCATTTATTCTCATGTGCTGTGTTGTCATTACAAAAAAAAAAAAAAAGAAAACTTATCTAAAGTTGTTCTTTCTGACTGGAGTGTGTTTCTCTGTCCTTCTCTCCCCACCTTTTATTTCTGAACATAGGACATATACATAGCCAATATAATACTCTTCATAATTTGAAGAGTAATTAAAAGTGCTTACTCAGGATCCACGCCTTAACTTCAGATAGAGAACACTGAGCATCCTACAAGACACCTTTAAACTCCCAGAACAACCAGCAAGCTAAACAGTATATTAAATATATCCTTTCTCTATTTTAGTTTTTATCATAAACGTAATTAATGCTATACATGTAGTATGTATGTACACATATTTGGAGTACATAACTGAAATTTTTCGATTGTATGTATTTTTCTGCAACTTGTCTTCTCACGGAATGTTTCATTTTTAACATTATGTGATTTTATTGGTGCAAATGATTTTCATTACTATGTACTGCTCTACCTTATAAATCTATTACTATACATTTGTGTATTCTCTTGTCAATGAAACTTTGATTTCCTGACATTTTTTCTTTTTTCTTTTACATGGCTCCAAGGGCACATGAACTTGTTTCTGTAGGGCATATTTCTGTGTGTCAAATTATTGGTTCACAGAGCGTAAAGATATCCCACTTCGTTACATAATACAAACGTTTACATATTTATATCATTTATTCATTAGAGCAGGCTGTGACTATTTCTGGTTTTCCACATTCTTAGGAATATATGGTAATGCCTGAAATTAAGTTTTGAAAGTCTAGTGATTTTAAAAATCATATTTTATATGTTTGATATACATTTTCCTGATTCCTAATAAGTTTAATCTACATTTCATATTTTTATCTGCCACTCATGTATTTTTTTCTTGTTTATGTTTTTTCCCCTTTATTCAAATGGGCCCTTTGTCATTCTTTTTTAGTTATCTATCTGTTTGAATATAGATACTTTAACAGCAATATTAAAAGTATTTTCTCTCTGTTTGTAATTGGTTTTTCATTTTACGTAGCATGTCTTGAGATGAGACAAGGTTCTAAATTTTCAAGTAGTCTAATATATACATCTTTTCCTTATGGGTTGTATTTTTATGTATTTTAAAAAGAAGTCCTCCATATTCTGAACTTATACATATATATTTCTAAAATTATTTAAAGTTTTTCCTTATATATTGATGTCTTTAATCTTTCTGTAATTGATTTTTGGGCATGATATAAAACAGAGATCCAATTTATCTACTTCTTTTTAACTTGTGATTATGCAGTTATGCCACTACCATTTATTAAATAGTCCGTCTTCTCACCCACTACTCTGTACTACATCCTACATTCTACATTGCCTTCCCATATATGTCTGGGTGCTCTATTCTGTGCTATTGATATATTTGACTACAAACACACACACACACACAATTAAATTATTCTAAAGACTTAATTAATATTTAGCCTCCTAAGTGTGATACTTAGGAGGCTAAAGTCCAACTGACTAGAACTTTCTCGTTTTCAGAATTTTTGTAACTATTCTTAGACTTTTGTTTTCACAAATAAATTTTAGAACAAAATCTCATAAACTTCTCTGGAAAAAAAGGTCTATTGGCCTGTGATTGGTATTTCATTGCTTCTATAGTTCATTTGTGGTGAACTGACATATGTACATTATTTAATTTATCTCACCATGATTATTAGGTTTGATTTGTTTTATTAAAGGCATATGAAGTTCATAAAAGTCATATCCACGTTTTCTTGGATTAAATCCTTAGATATCTATATCTATCTATCTATCTATTATTCCTTGACAAAACTGAATAACACTTTCTACCTTCTCAATACTATTGGGTAGAAATGGAATTAATTTATATATTGATATAACCACTATTAAACTGACACAACTCTATTTTGTCTGAAGATTATTTATGTGTTTTTTTTTTTACTTTGACAATGGTATCGTATCTGAACATTTTCAACATCATTCTTCTTTTCTGATATTTACACTTGTGTTCTTTTATCTCTTGTATTACGGTTTTTGAAATTCTACTGCAATGTTCAAAGTAAATCATTACAATAGCCATTCCTTTCCATTCCCCTTAATTGTAAAGTAAACTATTTTATAATTTCTCCATTTAGTAGTACCACACTTGCTTCAATTTTAAACACTCATTTTCAGGTTAAGGAATTTTCCTATTGTTTCTTGTTTGCTACAATATATAATTGCTAATAGTTTTTTGAATTTTGTCTGCATGTTTTTTTCTGCTTCTGTTACGTGTTGGTCGATTTGGTTGGCAAATATGTACAGGTTACATTGGGTAGTAAACTCTCTTCTTGTCATAGTTATAAAGATTATGTTATAGTACCATAAAATAAATTTAAGGATATCTCATATTGTCTATTCTATGCTTCTCATGTAATATTAAAATTAACTCTCCTTTTACATTTTAACAAAGCATCTGTAACAGCACTCAATCCTGATAGTCTTTTGTGAGCAAATTTAACAAACAATTATACTTCTTTCGTAAAACCATTGAAGTTGACCTTTGACAGCTTATACTCTTCCTAGGAATTCACCCATATTATCTGAATCTTTTTGTACATTTACTGGCATAATAACATCTCTAATTTTTTTCCCGTTTTGTTAATATCTGGTGAATATTTGGTTATATTTTATTCTTAATGCTCAATGATGTTCATTTGTGTATTGCATCTTTTTTCTTGATTACTATTAACAGGGTTTTAAAAATTTATTAATATTTTGTAAGAACTTTGGCTTTGTTGATTCTCTTTACTCACAAATTTTGATTTGTATCGTTATATTTTCTGTGTTTTCAATTTTATTCTCTTCTTTAAGTGTTTAATTTGGATGTTCTATGTCATTAGTCCTCAGTACTTTATTTTCTAACAAGGAACATACAAGTCTAAAGTTTTTACAAAAATTTTTAGTTATTTCAAAATGTACATTAAAATATTTCTGCTCCATGAGTTTATTTGCCTATTAAATAGTTATCAACTTTTAACTTGAATGCATTTTTTTTCTTAAATTTGCTTGTATGTTACTCATTCTTTTAAATTTAGTAAGATTTATGTATGTCCAGTTTTGGGATCAAAACTTATACATATGTTACTTGTGCTGAAATGTGTTTGTATGTGCTGAAAAAAAGTGCATATTCTCCAATTTTGGGGTAAAATGGTTTACATGAGACCATGAATGAAACATGTAGTATGTATGTTGTTCTGCCCTTTTTTAATACATTTTGATTTTGTTCTAATTGATTATCAAGTTTTAAGAGAAATATTTTCAGTTATCCAATTGTCATAACAGATTTTTCAATCTTGTTGTGTTATTTTATACCAAATTATTTATTTAGAAGCCATATTATTTTAAATATACATATTAGGAAGTGTACATTTCTTCCAGATAAAGTGAACCATTAACACAATCATTCATTTCTAATAGTGCTTTCTAAATTAACAGTAATTGTTTTTCTCTGCGTGTATAGTTCTACCTGTTTTCCTTTGGTCATTGTGTGCTAGCTACATATTTCACTATTTGTCTGCTTTCAATATTCTTTTGTAAGTAGGTTTATAAGTCTTTTGTAAACTATATACGTCATGCTATTGTTATCTAGTTTCACACAGTTAAACATGTTAATTATACATACTGTGGTCACAGATATACTAATAATTACGTAAATTACCTTACTTTGTGCTTTCAATTCTTTTCACTTTTCTGTATATTTTTATTCCGTATTCCTTTGCCCTGTTTTAGCTTTAAAAAGAATCTTTTGGCCGGGCGCGGTGGCTCAAGCCTGTAATCCCAGCACTTTGGGAGGCCGAGACGGGCGGATCACGAGGGCAGGAGATCGAGACCATCCTGGCTAAAAAAATACAAAAAACTAGCCGGGCGAGGTGGCGGGCGCCTGTAGTCCCAGCTACTGCGGAGGCTGAGGCAGGAGAATGACATAAACCCGGGAGGCGGAGCTTGCAGTGAGCTGAGATCCGGCCACTGCACTCCAGCCCGGGCGACAGAGCAAGACTCCGTCTCAAACAAAAAAAAAAAAGAATCTTTTATTCTCTTTATAAAACTAGGATATAAGATATTAGTTTCTATTTATAGTATGTACTTTTTTGAATTTTTACATTTTTACATATTTAATCTGTAAAGTGGAAAGCTAGTCAATAGGTTTACTCTCGTCCAAACAATAAAGAACACCGAAACTTAAATTTGAAATCTCCCTTCTAATTTTTGAATATTACAATTTAATATTTTAGTACATTTTTTATACTTTCCCTTCACAATGAGCCTTTTTGTGTACCATTACTTTATGAATATTGGCTTCAGTCTTTAAATATTCCGGTTATACATTTTTCCTTGGAACTCCAACTAGATGAACATGTACTATAACTTCAAATTCTCTCCTCTCTTATTCTTAATGTTAATCTTTTATTTCTCAAAGTAAATAATTTTATTAACATTTTTCTTCCACCTTAATGTTGATCTCTTTGTGTCTAAACACCTGTTCAATGTCCCTGGTATAACTCTAATTTCAATTTTTTAATTGTATTCTCTAGAATTCTTATTTCTTTCACATTTTACAATTTGAAAATAGCAAATCAACTTGGGATTATTTAATTATCTTTAGTCATTGGTGTTGAATACGGTTACTTGCATTTTATCTGCTGTCCCATTCACTAAGGTATGCTTTACATGTAGATTCTAGGATTTTTGTTTTATAATTTATGTTTCTTTAACTTCTATGGGAATTATTCAAGATATTATTGCAAGTGGCTTTCTTCTTGATTCCTGTATTGAAGCTAGTTTGGAGATTTAAAGATTTCCTTTCCTTTTATTTTTTAAAAAAATACTAATTGGGTCAAGATGGTGGGCTAGAAGCAGCTCACATGTACTGCTGTCATAGAGAGGAAACAAAAGGGTTATTGAACACTGAGGACTAAGAATTGGGGGAGGCTGGAAGGAGGTTGAGGGATAAATAAGTTCATATTGGGTACCATGTACACTGCTTGGGTGACAAGGGTACTAAAGCCTCAGATTTCACCACTAAAGAACTCAGCCATGTAACCAAATCCATCTGCGTTCCAAAATCTATTGAAATAAGAAAACTAAAAAATTTAAATAAGGTAAAATAAAATTTAGATTTTAAAAAAAGGCATACAATGGCAAGCTGGACAAAATGACAAGACCCAATCTGCTGTATTCCAGAGACACATTTCACATGTAATGACACCTACAGCCTCAAAGTAAAGAGACGAAGAATGATCTACCAAGTAAATGTAAAACAAAAAAGAGTAGTAATCACTATTCTTATGTCAGATAAAACAAATTTTAAACCAACAACAATTAGAAATAACAAAGAAGGGTAACACATAATGATAAATGGTTTAATTAAATAAGAAGACTTAACTATCCTAAGCATGTAAAACCCAGCACAGAAGCATCCAGATTCATAAAACAAGTTCTTCTTAAAGTATGAAAAGACTTAGACACCAAACAATAATAGCAGGGGACTTTAATACCCTACTCACAAGCATTTGATCATTGAGGCAGAAGACTAACAGAGAAATTCTGGACTTAAACGTGTGGCACTTGACCAGTTGGACTTACTAGACATCTACAGAGTACTCCACCTAACAAGACAGAATATACATCTTTCCTATTCGCACATGGAGTATATTCTAAGATTGGCCACGTGCTTGGCCATAAATGAGGTCTCAATTAATTAAAAAACATTGAAATCATACCGAAGTTTAATAAAAATAAAAATCAATACCAAGAAGATCTCTCAAAACTATACAAAACATGGAATTTAACAACTTGCTTCTGAATAATCTTTGAGTGAACAATAAAATTAAGACAGAAATCAAAACTTTCTTTTAAATTAATGAAAATAGAGACATAATATATAAAACATTTGGGATACAGCTAGAGGAGTGTTAAGGGGAAAATTTATAGCACTAAATTGCCTTCATTGAGAGATTCAAATGCTTTCAAGTTAATTACCTAACAACACAATTGGAGGAACTAGAACAAAAGGAACAATCCAACCTCAAAGATAATGGAAGATATATAACCAAAATCAGAGAACAATTAAACATGATAGGGACCTAAATGTTCATATAAAAGATCGATAGAACCAAGAGTTGTTTATTCGAAAGAATAAACAAGATTGATAGCCTGTTTGTTAGATTAATAAAGAAAATAAAAGAGATGATCAAAATAAATACAATCAGAAATGACAAAGAAACATTACAACTGATCCCACAGAAATATTAAAGATCCTCCAGGACTCTTATGAACACCTCTATGAACACAAATTAGAAAATCTAGAGGAAATAAATAAATTCTTTTTTTATTATTTTTTTATTTTTATTATACTTTAAGTTCTAGGGTACATGTGCATATCGTGCAGGTTTGTTACATATGTACACTTGTGCCATGTTGGTGTGCTGCACCCATCAACTCGTCAGCACCCATCAATTCATCATTTATATCAGGTATAACTCCCCAATGCAATCCCTCC
>NW_012118365.1:612635-744897 GCF_000951035.1 Colobus angolensis palliatus
CTGAATCGTACTACCTAGATTTTCTTCTAGGGTTTTTATGGTATTAGGTCTAACATTTAAGTCTCTAATCCATCTTGAATTAATCTTCGAATAAATTCTTAAAAACACACAACCTCCCAAGTTTGAATCAGGAAAATAGTGAAAACCTGAATAGACCAATAACAAATTCTGAAATCGAATCAGTAATAAAAATCTACCAAACAAAAAAGAATCCAAATGGATTCATAGCCAAATTCTACCAGATGTAAAAAAGAACTGGTACCAATCCTACTAAAACTATTCAAAAGATCCAGGAAGAGGGGCTTCTTTCTAACTAATTCTATGAAGCCAAAATCATCCTGAAACCAAGTCTTGCCAAAGACGCAATTAATAAAGAATACTTCAGGTCCATAAACATAGATGTAAAAATCCTCAACAAAATACTAGTAAACCAAACCCACCAGCACATCAAACAGTTAATTCACCATGTTCAATTAGGTTTTATTTCTAGGATGCAAGGATGACTCAACATATGCAAGTGAATAAATGTGATTTACCACATAAACAGAATAAAAAACTAAAACCATATGATTATCTCAATAAACATAGAAAAAGCTTTGTATAATATCCAAAATTCCTGCATAATAACAACCTTCAACAGATTGTGCATTAAAGGAACATATCTCAAAAAAATAAGAGCCTTCTATGACAAACCCACAGCCAACATGCTACTGAGCAAGCAAAAACTAGAACTATTACCATTAAGAACGGGAACAAGGATACCCACTCTTACCATCTTATCATTTGTATTCAACGTATTACTGGAAGGGGTAGCTGAGCAATTATGAAAAAGAAAGAAATAAAAGGCATCCAAATAGAAAAAGAAGTCCAACTATCTCTCTTTGCCAACAATTTGATTATATATATAAAAACCCTAAGGACTACACAAAAAGGGTACTGGAAACTGATAAATGAATTCAGTAAAACTTCAGTACAAAATTTATGCACAAAAATCAGTATCATTTCTATGAACCAATAATGTTCTATCTGAGAACAAAGTCAACTTGAAATAAAATACAATTTTAAAAAATTAGCTTTTGCAAGTAATTTAGGATAAATCCCCAAAAGCTATTGCAACAAAACGGAAATTGACAAGTGGGACCTAATTATACTAAAGAGTTTCTGCACAGCAAAATAAATTACGAATAGAGTAAACAGACAGCTTATACAATGAGACAAAATATTTACAAACTATGCATCTAACAAATGTCTAGTACACAGAATCTACATGGAACTTAAATCAACAAGCAAAAAACCAAACAATCCAATTAAAAATGGGTGAAAGACATGAACAGACACTTCTCAAGATAAAACACACACATGCCCAATAAACATATGAAAAAATGCCTGACATTACTAATCATCAGAGAAATTCAAAACAAAACTGCGAGATACCATCTCACACCAGCCGGAAAGGCAATGAATTCAAAAGTCAATAAACAACAGATGTTGACAAGGCTACAGAGAAAAGGGACTGCTTATACGCTATTGGTGGGAATGTAAACCAGTTCAGCCTCTGTGTAAAGCTGTTTTAGAGATTTCTCAAAGAACTTAAAATAGAACTACCATTTCACCTAGCAATCCCAATACTGGGAACATACCTAAAGGAAAGTAAATCACTGGATCAAAAAAAGACACTTGCACTTCATATCCATTGCAGTGCTACTCACACTAGCAAAAACACGGAGTAAAGCTAGGTTCCCATCAACAGTGGACTGGATAAAGAAAATGTAGTACATATAATCCGTGGAATACTACGCATCCATTAAAAAGAACAAAATCATACCCTTTGCACTAACATGGATGGAGCTAGAGGCCATTATCCTAAGCAAACTAATGCAGGAACAGAAGACCAAATACTACGTGTTGTCACTTATATAGTAGCTAATCGCTGAATACACGTAATCATGAATATGAGAACAATGAATACTGGGGATCTCTAGGCAGGAGAGGGAGGGAGAGGGGTGTGGGCAGAAAAGCCACCTGTTGGAAACTATGCTTATGGCCTGGATGACAGAATCATTGACACCCCCAAGCCTCAGTTTCACACGATTTATTCATGTAAAAAATCTGAATGTGTACCCTTTAATCTATAATAAAGTTTGAAATTTAAAAATTACATATTTATTTATAGACTATTGTGATTACATTTTGATATTTGTTCTTGTTTCTAGGTAGCGGAATTATAACTGATACATTTAAAAAATGTTTTTTCCAAAGTTGGACAATACCAAACACAGAATAAGTGTTTTATAAATACATGTGACACAGCTATCCCCCGAAATCAGGCGTGAGCTTCAGAGCGCAGTCCCCCGAGATGTAGAAGATGTTCCCATCACCATGGAGTGAGAAAACAGTCAGTTGTCCTGGCAAAAGGGGTTTGGAAGGACACCAAGACCCCCGTTGGTGACCGAAGATGACACCAAACCTTAATGGCTAAAGACCCAGATCAGGGCAGTGACAGATCATAGGAACATCTATGGCTCCCAGTCCAGGACAGGAAGGACTGAGGGTCTGGCTGGTTCCCTCTTCCATTCTAGGCCCTTATCCCTGTTCAGTTCTGAGAGCCGACTTATACCATACACTGGCATTCCCAGTCCCCAGCTGGGGCTTGGTGTGAGTACTTTTTCTATGGCTGTTGTGTCAGGTCACTGTGGATAAAGGCAAAGGCAGATATTTATTGAAACAAAAAATAAATAAATAAATAAATAAATAAATACATGTGACAAAACCAAATTTCACTTGAATCAGAGTTTTCTCATCACATACTCATGATCGATAAGATATGACAATACCACCTGCTAGAAGAAGGTTTGCTTTCTAAATCAGTTAGGTATATTTAAAACATTGGGTTATACTTTTGCTGATGGACAGCTCTGAGTTTCTATTTTCACGTCTTTTTTTTCAGGGTATTAACTCACTGCAAGTATATACAATTTGGATAACTGGGCACACAAAAAGAAACTGGATTACCTTTAGTCAATGTAAAAGAAAACAGTTACTATTAATTGTCCTGAAGTGTATCAAAAGCAAGTTGGTTGACTGATATTCATGATAGCATAAATAATTCCTGTTCCTATTTTTCAGGCCATCTAACTTAAACACGCTCTTTAGTGTAAAATAAAGGTTTAGTATAAGTAAGAAAAAAATACCACAAGTAATAAATTGATTGCTACAGAAGACTGTAAATATTTCAGAGACAAACAATTTCAGATAGATAAGTAGACTCTACAGGGGCAAAACATCAGAATATTCTCTGAATACAGAGTGATCATTTTTTTAGAGACTCAAAAATAAATTTCTCATCAATAAGTACTTATTACAGCATCCTGGCTCTTTCTTAAAGAGCAAAATTAAGCACAGCAATTCTTGATTTATAAATACCCCCTTAACTAGTGATAAATAACTGCTTATGAGCTATTTCCCTGCCTCACTGGAAGGTTTTTCTAGAGTGAATCTTTCAGTAGAAAAAGCCTTAGAACTCTTACATTCATATGAGCTCAGAAATGGAAAGTGCTTTTCTGTGTTGATGGGGCAGCAGCTTGCCTCGGTTTTCAGAAACTGAGGAAAGAGACTTTACATAAAGCCTATTTAGCACATGGGTGAGTCTTCACAATCCAACACAACTTTTTCTATAATGTTTCACTTGTCTACAATGCTTCACCTCCTAAACTTGTTTAAAATTCCATCAATTATTGAATGATTCATCTTTAAATGATACAGAATTTTCTCAAATAGTATAGAAAACATTAAAATCTTTGTGTGGAAAAGATCATGTATGATGAAATAAAGGTAGATGCAGTTTTGAGGGGGGTGACTAGACAATTTAGGGTAAAAATTAATATGATACAATCTTCAGTCATATCTAAATCAATGACAATCATCTCAAGGAAAGAATTATTTCATGATAAGCTTATTAATAACTAATGTGTTTGAGGTAAAACGTAAGTACTTGTGCTATAAAATCAAATATGACAATTATATCAATGTATTTAAACATTTTTGGATTTTTGTTTTATTTATTATTTATTAATTTAGTTTTTGAAATGGAGTCTTGCCTCTCTCACCCAGGCTGGAGTGCAGTGGCACGTTCTCGGCTCACTGCAACCTCAGCCTTCTGGGTTCAAGCGATCCTCCAGACTCGCCCTCCAGAGTAGCTGGGATTACAGGCATGCGCCACCATGTCCGGCTAATTTTTGCAATTTTAGTAGTGATAGGGGTTTCACCACGTTGGGCAGGCTGGTCTCAAACTCCCGGCTTCAAGTCACTCACTCACTTTGGCCTCCCAAAGTGCAAGCATAATACACTTCACCTGGCCTGGATTTTTGTTTCAAATTACGAGAAGCAATGCACATTTTATGACTTTAATAATAAAACAATTAAGTCCTTAAAAATTGAATCTAAATTTTTAATTGAAAAAAAGAAAAAGAAGTACAAAGGTCTAAAAGTTTTTCTATTGTTGCTTTTATTCTGACAAGCATAAGCAATATTTAAGCTTCCAGATTTGATCTTTTTTTCTGGCTAGATTTTCACATGATTGGATGAAGACAAACAAATCAAATATATGATAACTAGGAAAAAAGCAGAAGAACTTTTATTTCTTCAGAAAAATTAAGTGATAAATTTTTACATACCATGACTTAAAAATAAAAAATAAACAATACAAATAATATATACATAATAGATATAGTATCTTCACAGACATGATCATTAGCTATGTGTGCATGTATATATAAAACATGTATGTGTGTATACATATACTAGTTATGTGTATACATAGTGTGTATATAGTTAGTATATACACACATACACATATATATACACACATAGTGATTGTACCTGTGAAGATACTATATACTTTCAATACACACACATAGCTAGTGTGTATATATATATATATATGCATAATATATAAATATATATAGTATCTTGACAGGTACAATATGTCTTTCAGTATACAAATGTGGTGGTTATATATGTACATACATGTAGCTAGTGTATATGTACTGTATATTGACAGATACAATCACTAGCTATGTGTATAAAGACACGTGTTTACAGCTGGAGACTGGATGTGTCAACGTGTAGGATATGAATCCTCACAGTCGTTAGTTGGCAAAGAAATATTGTTAAGAAGCAGGCTTTTGATCATCTAACACTATTGGAAGATAACTTGAATTCATAAAATATAAACAATATTGCCTCTCGAGAAGCAAATAATAAAATGAGAAACTGAGAACAGACAACAGACAGGAACATTTTTAAAAATTTACTTTAGGCTTATTTACTGACAAAACGCGATTCACCCTGAGACTGAAACTTGACAATCGCTTCTGCTTCAGCTATTCATCTCCTACTGCAGGGCCTCTGTACATAAACTCCATGATCAAAGCACTGAAGAATAAGGTGTTCTAAAAACACAAAACAAATTAAAAGAAAGCTAGGTTAAATTTTTTTTTATTTTATATTGTTTCTAAATAGTTTATTTGCAAATCTATCAGTCCTTACAGAAAATGGAGAGGGAAACTCAGGTGGCCTCTTGGAGGCTCATTATGGAAAGTGCATGCTGTTGATGTAATAATTGCGATTAACCCGCATACGTCTTAACAAACAACCTAAGGACAGAATGACAAAAAGTACAAGATATGAGGTAGATTTATAAGCGAAATTAGAAAGATTCCTGATGTTTACTTTAGATAAGAGAAGACAACCAGTAGAAATATGAAGCAAATAATTTTAAACTACTATAAAGGCAATTATAAAAGACATTGCTTTTAAAAGCACCATTAACTTTTTTCCTTTAAATTGAGTCCTGGTTAGTAAGTACTATTCCTGTGAAAAAGAATGTAAGAATTCACCAAATTCAGTAAATAAATCTAATTTACCACATTTTAATTTTTTAAATAATTTTCTCAGCTGTGGAAAATCGACCTAACTGACTTTGACATGTGGAAAATGTGCTTTGACATATAAAAATTAAAGCGTAATAGAAAAGAATCCTCTTGCCTACTCCTACTTATCCTGTCTCATAAAGAAATTATAAAGCAATGAATTTAAAATGGGTCAGATGAAAACCATTTAAACTGTAATACATATAATCAGTTCAAGTAAGTTAGTGCTACAGGCTTATTGAGACAAATTCTTTATCAAGATATAACACACTAATAAGAATAGAATGTGCCGTTACTGTGGATAATGCCTTGAAGACAATGTAATTTAACTTTTTAACATTATTATCATCAACCCTTTTCCTGGTGCCTACTGGGCACACACCACTGCTGGTAAAAAAAAAAAAAAAAAAAAAAAACTGTGGCAGGAAAAGGGGAGTCTAAATATGGATACAACTTCCAAGAATTTACAATCTAGGGACACGCAAATAATTTCTTTAAAATTATAAATGTATTCTCATATGAATTAGGCTTCTAAAATATCTCAGTCTTCTTGAGATTTTTCCTTTGCAATATAAGACAATAGTTTTGGAGAGGAGTTTCTGGTCTGATTATGTGGCTTTTTCCCTCAAGCACAGTTAATAAAAATGCAAAATTCAAAATTCTGACGCATTGTCTGTTACCTTCCTTAATGCCATGAAATAAAATTGTATTGAGGATCTTAGGTAAAGCCATATGCAGAAAAGCATTATTCAACGGTTTGCTAAAGCTGATGAGAATTTTGAACAATTCATGACAAGTTTAAGAAATCAAGTTCTATAAAACAGTAAGGATGAGGTTATGTAACAATGCAGTGCTATATGATCTGAGAGTGCTTATTCTTATAGAAGTGGTAAATTAATTCTTGATAATTTGAAAACATGATCTGTTCTGGACGTCTAAGATATATGATGCTTTCTAGCGGGGAACATAATATCTGTGTGAATTAGTTAGATATCTTTTCTGTGATAAGAAATATAACCTTTTACTCCTGGGAATACTTCCAGTTGTTCAGAGTGAAACATACTAGGAGTGGCATTTTCCTCTTTGCTTCAATTCAAAAGGTAAACTTTTGTCTCAACCTGTGAAATGTGATATATTAGTTCCAAATATTTACTGAGCACTATAATGAGACCAGCACTTTTCAGATCTTAGGGTGTATTGGCAAATAAAATGAGTAAAGATTCTTGCTTTTAGAAGTAATATTTTAGCATTGAGAAACAGATCGATTAAAATATGCCTAAAACAAACATGTTTTACAGTTTTCTGGTCTGTGATACATGCTATGGAATAAAGAACAAGTGGAGTGGGGTAGGGAGGATCAAGAACACCAAGGGAGAGAAGGAGGAGGTCGTTGTAGTATCTAGGATGCTTGGAATGAACTCATGGAGATATCAGTTGACCACAAAAAATAATAATAAAAAGGAAGGTGAGGATATCGAGGGACAGGTAGTTCCAGGCAGAGAAGTAAGCCAGTACAGCCCATCTAGAAAGGAGAACAATCTGTGATTGAGGAATGACCAGAATACCATTGTGGGTGAGGTTAATGTGAGCCAGTGATCATGAGAAGGAGGAGGTGAGGTGAGAGGTATTTGAGAGGCCAGATCCTGTTGGACTTCACAGGCCATGGTGAGGACTTTGGTTCTACTCTGAATTAAAGGGGAGGCACAGAAGAGTTTGGAGCAGAGGAGTGACCTAATCTGAGTTACACTTTAGAAGGTCATATGGTTTGGCTGTGTCCCCACCCAAATGTCATCTTGAATTGTAGTTCTCAAAATCCCTACTTGTTGTAGGAGGGACCCTGTGGGAAGTAACTGAATCATGGAGGCAGTTATCCCATGCGCTGATTTGCAGGTAGTGAGTGACTTCTCACAAGATCTGAAAGTTTTGTAAGAGGCTTTTCCCCCTTTTACTCACACTTCTTGCTATCAGCACGTGAGGAAGGACGTGATTGCTTCCCCTTCCACCATAACTGTAAGTTTCCTGAGGCCTCCTCAGCCATGCGGAACTGTGAGTCACTTAAACCTCTTTTATTTATAAATTACGCAGTCTCTGTATGTCTTTATTAGCAGCTTGAGAACAGACTAATACAGAAGCTCACTTGGTTCTCTGTGAGAAATAGCAAGCAGAGTAGTAGCGAGAAGGTGATGTTGTAACCTGGGAAATTTAGGATGGTGGCTCATGTCAGAGGCATGGAGATCAGACGGTGAGGTGTGCTTCACTTCTGTATGTATTTTGAAGATTGTTCTGAGTTTTTTTTTTTTTAATGTTTTTCTTTGATTGGTTGGGGGCATCATAAGAGAAATAAGAATTAAGGAAGTCTCTAATATTTTAAGTGAACAATTTTAACTACTTAATTATTTTAATTTCCTCATCTGAATTGTAGAAACCTGTGGTGAAAAATTCAAGGAAGACCAGGCATCAGTTGGGGTTATGTGGAATTTGAGATATCTGTTTGGAAATGTCAAGCAGTGGGTTGGATACCTGAGTTTGCAGAGGCTTAGACACTTAGGCAGGATGTACAATTACGAGAGACATCAGCAAAGGGATGATTCATGAAGCCTTGGAACTGGATGAGACATAGAATAATACATAGAAGATAAAGGAGATAAGACTAAACAGTGGGACACTGCAATATTAAGAAGTCAAGTATAAGAGAAGAACCCATTAAATAAACTGAGGGAGAGTGACCCAAGTGAAGTAGAAATAAAACCAAGAAAGTGTTGTGTCCTGGAAGCCCGGTGAAGAGAGTTTCTTAAAGGAGAAGAAGTGGTCAACTGTGCCAATTTCTGTCTTTAGGCCAAATAAGTTAGGACTGAGAACTGGCCATTGGTTTTAGCAACATTAAGATCATTGATGATCTTGTTAAAAGCAGGATTTTTTTTTGTTTGTTTTTTCATGGAGAGATGGGTTTAAAGGGACTGGAGCGAGTAATTAGAAACAGATAATATTTTTTCAAAAATATTTGCAGCAACAGGAACAGAGAACGGAGTGGTAGATGGCAAGGAAGTGGAATAAAGAAAAGGTTTTAGGGTTTCTGTTTGTTTTTAAAGGAGAAAATAAAATTAATCATTTATATTAATGGAGATGATCCAATAGAGAGGCAACATTTGATGTCGTAAAAGAGAGAACTGAGGATTGCTTGGAACTATATATCTGAGAAAAGATTCAAATTTAGTAAGCAGTAGAAGAGTGGTCTTTAGAAAATAACAGAAATATCTCATCAACTGTTGGAGGTGTGTAGGGAATATGGAGTCAGGTGTTGGTAGGTAGATGCAATGGTATGGAATGGAAGCTACGGAGTTTCTCTTTTTACTGCTTTGATTTTCTCAGTTAAGAACAATGCAACATTTTCAGCTGAATGAAGTGCGTGGGAAGATGTTGAGATTCAAGAAGATGTGAGGTTACTTAAACATCAATGAAGAAGGAGAATGAATGAACTTGAAACATTTAGTGTA
Source organism: Colobus angolensis palliatus (assembly GCF_000951035.1). NCBI lineage: Eukaryota > Metazoa > Chordata > Mammalia > Primates > Cercopithecidae > Colobus > Colobus angolensis. Next base: position 622,060 of record NW_012118365.1, read on the forward strand.
ACTTTCAGATAGCATTATAAGACCATGCAGGTTCATAATCATGATTTTTTTTAAGGTGAGATGAATCAGACCGATTCTGTGTCTTCCTCCAGCCACTTCAATGGCAATGATACAGGTGTGGTCTGAATAGACTTAGATTTTTGCCCATGTCAAGAAAGATAGGGGCAAGGAAAGGAGTATAAAAGTTGACCTGAAATTTAAGCTATATTTCTCACCATGAAGGGGATAAGAAACAGTGAAAGAATGGGATAATTAATTCATTACATGTTTTGTTGGGTAAGAGGATTGTTAGGATCAAGATACAATCAGAAGTCAGCTGAAAATATAGGTGGTTGGCAAGTAATTAGAGATGCTTTGCAGTTTATATTATAGATAACAGAAATTTTTTTTTCGACACAGTCCTGGAAGTGCAAGAGGAAAGGCAAGATTTACAGAGGAGAGGAATACAATGAGTGAGAGGGTCAGAGTACAGGAAATCGCATCTACACATAGATTGAAATCACCGATACTTAAGGCAGAGGTAATTTTTGATAAAAATTATATTAGCCCGGAACCAAAATGTCCATAAATATAGAAATATGACCCAAGCATTAATAGTTGACAACAGTAATGTAACTAGTTGGTGATATAATATTATCATTATTTTAAACTAAGGAAAATGAATATTCTGAAAGTTATCATGAAAAGCTAGGAATGCCCTAACTCACCTCCTTGTCCAGAGAGACATAAGATGATTCAGAAGAAAATCAGTCGCCCTGAGAAGGCTTCAGGGGAAGCAGCAACATCAGAGCAAATCTAGATTAAGGAGTCATTCAGGGAGTGGAATTGGGATATAGGGGTGTTGCTGACCATGGTCCCCAAATTTCAGAGCATACAGAAATTTTAGAGATTGGAGAGAAATATAAAAAAAAATAGAGAATAAATGTCTGAAGAGACATGAAGAGGTTTACAGCTCAGATAATTAAAGACCTGGAAGTCTGAGGTGCCTTGATGACTGCCCTCAACTGGCATAAAAAGTCATCATGAATTCAAGACAGTGGTAATGCGACTATAGGTCTTAGAGGGCAGGAAGTGGTGAGTGTCTGGACCTCATTGATGATTTACGATGATGGTGGTAAATTGGTTGTTTCATAATGATGAAGGTAGATTGTCCCATGTGATGACAGAAATGGAGATTCCATGATGATAAAAGCAGTTGGTCCCATTATGGTGGAGGTAGTTGGTCCCATGATGATGAAGGTAGTTGGTTTTATGATGATGAAGGTAGATTGTTCCAGGATGATGGAGGTAGTTGGTTCTATGAAGGTGGAGGTATTTGGTCCTGTGGTGATGGCGGTAGATGGTCTCTTGATGATGGAGAGAGATGGTCCAAAGATAATGGAAGTAGTTGACCCCATGATGTTGAAGGTAGTCTCATGATGGCAGAGGTAGATGGTCCCAGGGTGAAGGAGACAGTTGGTCTTATGATACTGAAGGTAGATGATTCCATGATAACAGAGGTGGATGGTCCCATGATAATAGAGATGGGTGGTCCTATGATAATGCAACTGGACAGTCCCATGATAATGGATGTATATGGTTGCCAGAAGGCATGGCCTTAGTCCCAGTGTAGATTCACTGTCTGACCTCTTTAGGGAAGGAACACTATCTTTCTGAGTCAGTGTTGTTCAAATTGATTCGTGAGGATAAACTTGAGGGAATTTTATAGATAGTTGAGTAACACCAAGTATTTAAGTCCCCTGTTCATCATAGCTGATAGGAGTAAATGTTTCATTGGTGTTATCTGAAGTAATACTAGTTTGAAGTGATTCCTAAAGGGGCTTTCAATTTTGAAGTTTAGGTAGGAAAAATGGAATAATATAGAAATTATCAGAATTTTTGTGTAACTAAAATTTTATTGCTAAGATTTAAGTGATAGGTCTGTTAAGTCACAGAGAATGATGTTTTAATGAAACATTTTATTAGATTCTAATCAGTTTTGAAACTTTCTCAGTTTTTAGCCAAGTTATGTTGTAAACTGTTAGAATAAACATTTATTAATTTTACAGAATATTGAAATTTTCATATAATTTCAGATACCAGAGATGTATGTGAGAAGCATATATTTGAAAATCAGAAATACCTTATTTAATATTTATTGTTCAAAAATCCATTATGTAATTAATTCAGCTCAATTCAGATAAAATATTTTAAATTAATTTAGTATTAACAATGTTCTGGAAAAAGAAGGATATGAATAATACATGTAGATTCTTGTGTAATAAGAAAAATTGTTAGAAGTGTAATTTTATGCCCACTCACCATACCTTATTCTTACATTTAGTTGGGGCAGAAACCTATTTCTCACTATGAATGCTGAAAAAGTTCCCAAATTACATTTCTTAGTCTTTAAAATTAGAGCAAAATAGTGTGACCTAAACTTGAATCAGATGCATATCCTACTCTGGAAAAGAATGGAAAAATAATAATGCAAAAGAGACATACACACACACACACACACACACACACACACACACACACAGAGAGAGAGAGAGAGAGAGAGAGATGGGAGTGGTTAACTGGATTTGAAAAATAAACACAAGAGATCTCCATCTCAATATTAATATCAAGTAGCAGTTGTCCGAGTTTCAAAGTTGGACTCTAATATCCAACCAGTAATGCCAGGAGTGATATCCCAAGACCAGCACCAGAACTGGCCATGCTTACAGGGTACACATCACATGTATAGCAGTGGTGATGGTATTCTAAGAAGTCTTTTAAGTGGTATGATTTCTGCAGTGATTATAATCACTGAATCATGTTTGTGCTTGTCAATTTCCTTAACCAGATTTTTCTGCCTTGCCCAGAATTCAGGTGGTAGATATCCTGGTATAATACACAGTGGAAAAATAGTTGTTTAACACATAACATAAAGTGTGCTTTGAAAGATAGGGCTTTGGGGCATGTGCAGAGAGCTCTCCTGGCCTCTCCAGACATGCTCTCCCTCTTTCCTCACACTGCTTTTTACCTGAAAGGCTGATCTCTAAGAACTATGTCAACAGGTTCTCTCAAGCTGTTGGTTACGTTACACCCAAAGTAGGCACTGTTGGAAGACTGGACCACAGAAAAGTGAGGTGTTTGTTCCCTGGGTCCATCCCTGCCAGTCTACAGAATTACAATGATGGTATTTCCCTACCAAGGGCCACAGTTTCTGTAAAGGGGGCCTCTTCTTTATAGCCAGTTCCTTCCTTGGCCCTGTGGGTGATGTCATAGTTTCCTGTGGCTGCTGTAATACAACTCGCAAACTGGGTGGCTTAAATCAACATATAATATAAAGAACTCAAACAATTCATCAGGTAAAAAAGAAATAACCCCATTAAAAAGTGGGCATAAGACATGAACAAACACTTCTTGAAAGAAGACATACAAGCAGCCAACAGACATGAAAAAGTGCTCAGCATCACAATGATCAGAGAAATGCAAATCAAAGCTACAATAAGATACCATCCCACACCTCAATCGGAATGGCTATGATTAAAATGTCAGAAAACAGCAGATGCTGGCAAGACTGTGGAGAAATTGGAATACTTGTACACTATTGGTGGTTCAGCCTCTGTGGAAAGCATTTGGAGATTTCTCAAAGAGCTTAAAACAGGGCTACCATTTAACCCAGCAATCCCATTACTGTGTATATGTTCAAAAGAAAACAAGTTATTCTACCAAAAAGACACATGCACTCAGATGTTCATCACAGCATGATTCACAATAGTGAAGACATGGAATCAACCTAGATGCCTATCAAATATGGGTTGGATAAAGAAAATGTGGTACAAAAACCCATGGAATACTATGAATCCATAAAAAAGAATAAAATCACGTCCTTTGCAGCAACATAGATGCATCTGGAGGCCATTATTCTAAGCAATTAACCCAGGAACACAAAATCACATACTGCATGTTCTCATTTATAACTGGGTGCTAAACATTGGGCACTCATGGACATAAAGATATCAATGATAGACACTGGTAATTATTAGAGGTGGAAGAGAGGGAGGGAGGGTAAATGTTGAAAAACTAACTATTGGATACTGTATGTCCAGTACCTGAGTGACATCATCATCCCAAACCTCAACATCACAGGATATACTCATGTAATGAACTTGAACATGTGCCCAATGAATCTAAAATAAAAGTGGAAATTATTTTAAAAACAGGATATTTACTTTCCCAAAATTCTGTGGAAATTCAGAAAATCAGTTGTCAGCAAAGGTATTTCCTTCTGAAGACCTGAGATAGTCTTTTATATGTTTTTCTTTTAGCTTCTCCTGTTGTGGGGAATCCTTGGCATGCCTTGCTTGCAGAGTCATCACTCCAGTCTCTGCCTCTGTCATCACAAGGTGTGAAGACCCTGTGCCTGTCTCTGTAACACTTCTGCTGTTCATTTAAGGACACTAGTCACACTGGATTAAGGGCCCACCCTGCTCAGGGTATGACCTCATCTTAGGCAATTACATGTGCAATGTATGGAATTGCAATGACCCTTAGGAAATCTGAAAGCACCAAGTAAGAGCACATTCTGAGATTTTCTGAAGGACACTAATTTGGTGAGGGGGTGGGGAGGTGCTATATAGCCCAGGACAGGTGGTAACAGCTTCCCTGCTCTTGCTAGTCCCAACATGGGATGCTTAGTTATCTCTTATTGGTTTCACTTAATCATGCTCACAAGTTTAAAAATATTTCCTTAATCAATTTTTCTTATTTTCCCTATTTGAATGTTCTGTTTCCTGGTGGGACCCTGACTGATGCAAGGATCCAATGATAAGAGCTTAAAGAATTTGGGACTTAGGGTGGGGATTCTGTATGTAAGGGTATAGATGTTATATTTAGGCAAAAGTGGACAGAGAAAGAAAGGAATGAAGGAAGGAAGGAAGGCAGGAAGGAAGGAAGGAAAGAAGGAAGGAGGGAGGGAGGGAGGGAAGGAAGGAAGGAAGGAAGGAAGAAAGAAAGAAAGGAAAGGAAGGAAGGAGGAAAGGAAGGAAGGAAGGAGGGAAGGAAGGAAGGAAGGAAGGAAGGAAGAAAGGAAGGAAGGAAGGAAGGAAGGAAGGAAGGAAGGAAGGAAGGAAGGAAGGAAGGACTTTCAAAATCTTAAGTCTGTAGCTCATGCAATAGGCCAAAACCAATGGCTTTTCTGCAACCATGAAAACAATTTCTCATCACTTCCAGCCCCATGGCTAAGATACTTAAGAAACAAACTCAACTATTGATCTTGCAGGTGGCTGAGATACAGTATCAGTTTCATTCACAGCCTTATGAGGTCTCATAAAAAGTTAGTGCATGGATGATGAACAAGTCAGAGCCTGAAGATTGGAAGTGGTGAAATATGGAAAGATGAGAAGACACAGAGAAATGAAACTCAGCACTTTACTTGGCCTTCTATGCCACCCAAGCATCAGAGGCATTTCAAAGGAGTTACATCAATGAGAGGAGAATATAGTTATAGAAAGATCTTAATTTTTTGGTGCAAGTATATTTACTGGATAATTCAATGTGCTAAATTCAACTATTGGGAGAGTTCTAATTATTCCCATAAAACCCCAAATTCTTGTTATAATGAAAAAACCCAAGGACTGGAGCACGGGAATCCTGGAATAGATTTATTATATGCAATAAAAACTTCACCTCCTATGTTTCCTGAGATGGCCCAGAAGTCGATCCTATTACCATAGTTTTAACAAACACATTGGTACAGAATTGTAGGTTCTTAGAAAAATAGCACTATGTGAAATTTTATCATCTGGTGACGCTGGTAGCACACGCTGACCATTCTAATGGGCTACCTGAATTCTCTGGGTATGAATGGGTTTTACTTTTGACCACCAGAAACAAGGCACATGCATTTTTATACTAAGCAATACTGCTTCAGTAATAAACAGAATGTTTGACTCCCAAGCATCTTAGGTGAGGGTTAATGATTTATTTACTGGGATAGTAATTGTTGAGTAGCCCACCAAAGTTCTATCATGCTTATATAATTTACCCCAAACTCTAGCTTTAGGAAATAGATTATATCCACCAAAATAAAGAATCATGTGTTCTGATTGTTTTAGTTTTGAGGTATTTATTAATTAATTTATTTTTAAAAAGCAGCCCTCCCTGAGTGAACAGTAGAGATTACTAACCCGGAGACTGAGTCTGGCAATGACATTGCTGGGAATATTAGGGGAAGACCTAGTAAGTAACATCCAGTTTTTGCCAAAAGTCTCATTGAATTGGAGAACAGACATGGGGAATATTGGTTGGGCAAAGGAAAATAGCACTTTTACTGCTGATAAAAGTGTGGATTTTATCTGTGGGCAATTGTGCTTTCCAATGCTGAACTTTGGAATTAGAGACTTCTTTCAAAACACAGAAAATGCTCAACCATTTGTGCATGTATCTCAATGGAAACAGTCTTCATGTGCAAATTTATGACATGGAGGAGCAGAGAGGAAATGTATGCTTTCTATTTCTTGTTGGTAGTTCAATCACTAAAAGAACTAATGAGCTGAACCTAGCATCCTGAATTTATTCTCCTGATTTATTAATTAGATAATTTTTTCTTCTTCTAGGGATAAAATGGATGAGAGGCGGCAAGAGAGATCAGTAAAAAAACCTATTTTATTGGAGCTCTGTTTTCATGGAAAAGTCAAGAATGGATAAAAAGCTTTTGCCTGATTCCAAAAGATACTGCATCATTTAGACAGGTGCAGGGGCAAAATCCTAGTTCTTTTTTACATCCTTAAGGTGCAAAACTGAGGAAACAGCAGCCCTCTTCTGACATGAACAGTTATGGGATCCAATCTGGTAGCTAGAACTGTGTGGCATGGTATGACCTTGGTCTCTAATTCTGTTCCAAACTCCATTTATATTGATTAGACGAACCCAGCTTTTTCCTCACCACAGTCAGACTGGTGTACAGCCTTGCAGATAAAGCTAAAGGATGCAGAGGAAGCTTTGCTAGCATACTAGCAAAGTATGGGAACTGAGACCTAAGCCTTGTGGTTAAAGTCTTATCATGCTAAGGCTCAGTCATGCCCACTCTTCAATCTGCTTTCTTGTCACTGCTGCAGGGGTCAGAAAACTAAAACGAACAGGTCAACTCTGGCCTCCCCCTGCTTTTGCAAATAAAATTTCATTGAGCCACCTACTTGTTTACATATCATCCATGATAGTATCTTGCTTTTATGACACAATAGCAGAATCAAATAGTTGCAATGGAGACTGTAAAAAATTATCACTTTTATAATATTTACTATCTGTCACTTTACAGAAAAAGATTGCCAACCACTACTCTACTAGGATGCATTGTCTTAATTAAACATTCAGCTATATCCAGTTTCCATGGTGCTCTGTCGGAGGGTAGTTTTGCTTATGGAAAGTCAGCTTGAGCAAAACTTGTCTTAGACTTAACTTTATCCCTACTTTTCAGTCTATACTTGATTTCAAAGTATGTCACCTGTGCCTCATACTTCACCGTCAGCAACCCATACTCCTTCAACCCACAAATGTTGTGAAAGTTGTCACTGGCATTGTATCCGAGACACTAGAAGAAGCTGGGACAACAAATAGGAAATGAAAACTCATGCATAATGTTGTAACCCATCCCCTAAATCATCAGCAGCTGGGGGAGTGAGGACAAGACAAGAGAACGGATCTCAGAATACTGAATGCAGCACCGTGGACGCTGCTGCTTTGATCTGTTTGCAACTGATAGTGTTAGCCAAGGTGCAGAAACTCCCTTTAAAGAGAGTTTTTTGTCTTCCAGTGGTAACCTGGCCAGGCTAAAATGGTCTGCCTCTGCCTCTGGTGCATTCAGTGACAGATGGTAGATGTAGAATTACAATAGACTAAGGGAGGAGAGCACACATTCTGAGAGGTACATCTGCAGGCTGGTGATACATCTCCTGGGGGCACCCAAGTACAAGACATTTAACAAGAGCACGCTGTCTCCATCTTTCATGTTTCCAGATATTTCCTTCTTTCCAGGTGAAGAGTTTTACTAGTTCAGACAACCTGCAGGTGAGTGGTGAGCACTGGGTTAGGAAAATTTAAAATAAATTTAAAGCAGTCTAAAATGACTGCTTAGGCGATCTAGTGCCCAACGCTCCAAGTGTCAGGGGCATGGTGTATGTGGGATTGCATGCTTGGTCACCAGCCTTCATTGCCTGAGTGGTCAGATTTTCAAGCATCTGGATATTATGCCACACAGCCCAAATGTAAACAGTTTACCCTTTCAGTGCTTGATTGACAGCAGAGGAAAATGACAGCTATTGTACAGACATCGCTTGTACCTCATGAGTGAGCCTATGACATCCAGGGGCAGGCTGGCTGGTGAATTCTGGGTGCCTCTACACATATTAATCATTTTATTATCCTAATCTGATAGGGGGCTACAGTTTTAGAATCATCTAATCCTTTTTTTCCACATGGCCTCCACATCCGTGAATTGTCCTGACTGCAAAGTTACTGTCACCCTGTCTTTCATTAAGTAGATGGGATATAGCTGCTCCTGCAAGCACTCTCACCAGTTGAAAATATTACATCATGCAATACTCATTACAATGGGGTAAGAATATTTCTAAAGGAGTTGTAACATAAATAAAGCAGTTATTACCTTAATAACACATGTTCCCCAACTGAAAACTGGTGAAGGAAATGGCAGCATGAGATGGAGAGGGAAGTAGTGGATTAATAAAGAACAGATGTAGCCTAATGACCATTTGTAAACATTTACTTATTCATTTGTTTATATATTTTTATTTTCTTAAAACCTTCCTTTGCTCTATATTTACGCCCACTGAAGAATATAGAGCATATAAGTAATGAGTTAATGTTGCCATTAGTGTCATAGGTTGCTGATTATTAAGTCTTAAATGATGACAGAGCTAGTGAATGAAAGAATACTACCCAGAAATCTTAGACTTGGAACTAATTAACTAATATATAACTGATCACACTTAGAAGATTTTGGTTAGAAAAAGAAAGTATATATTTTTTTCAGATTTTTGAAGGATAAATGAATTATTTCATGCAAGGTAGTTTCTAAAATTTAAAATAAAAATACAGTCAATGGGCATACTTAAAAGCTAGAAAGCCATGCAGTGTGATATAATATACACTTATCATCTAGACATGTTTGATTTGTTTAAAGTCTGTCTATACAGGAGGTTTTAGGAACACTAGACACTAAGAGATCTCAATATTCTTGTTCTTTCAGAAGCTGAAGGTTGGAGTGTTGCCATGTGAGCCAAGACTGGTCAATTTTGTTTTCTTAACTAATAGTTGAATTGGGAACATAACTTAGGACAAAAGTACACAATATGCATTTAGAATCGATTCTCTTAGTTGTAAGGAAAAAATGTGACATTCATTATCCAGCAGAAAACTGTGTTAATGTGGGTACTCTGAGAAGAAGATTGTAACATGGAATTAAACATGCAAGGATTTTATTAGAGCAAACATCCAAAAGGGAAAATGGGAAGGGAGAACTCAGAAGTGGGAGGTTCACTGGATGAACTGCAACTTCCATTGCCAGGACCGCAGCCAATATTCCTTCTTTCCCTCTTTCTCATCACCCTTTTGCCTTGACGGGGCTTGGTGGCTTATGCAGCATTGAGACTCACACCTTCATCATCCTCGAGTGGTCTGAAATGTGATAATCAGAACTACATCAGTCCATTCTATCATGATAGGGCAAAGGATTAGAAAAAAGCACCCTAGTCAATCATCCCGAAGTTCACACCTATTTCTTTATTGTGTAGAGGTAGCTTTACCATTTCCTGCTGATCAAGGTCAATGAGCCAGGCTAGTATGGTGACTCCTTTTCTTTTCAATGGCTTATTTAATTTAACTAGCTGGACTGCATAAAAGATAGACATATCCTGAAATGTAATAGTGGACCACCACACAACCAACCAAGTAGTATCCTTGATTGCAGCTGCTGTGCCAGGTGTGGAATATTTGCTAGAGAAGATTAACCCAGCCCTAGGTGTTTGATATGCTTCCTTTAATCTGGAAACGGAATTATTTTTCAACATTGTGAGAAAAGAGAATCAGTAACAGTTGACATTCACTTGTAATGAATGGAGCACAGCACATATTTATAATCTTGCTGCAAGGCTAATTAACTGTCCTGCCTTCATCATTATGAGATCTCTATGAGTTTGATATTACCACCCTAAAATGATTATAAACTTAATGAAATAATCGACACAAATTTATTATATTATAATCCTGTAGATCAGAAATACAACTCGAGTTTTACTGAGCTAAAATCGAGGGGCTGGAAGGACTGCTCTCCTTTCTGGAGGCTCTAGAGAAGGATCCATTTCCTTGCTCATTTGGTTCATTGGTGGAATTCAGTTATATGTGGTTAAAGGCTGGAAATCCCCATGGCATGTCAGGATGTTGGCTGACAGCCATTCACAGCTTCTAAACACTAACCACATTCCTGGTTTGTGACCCTTTCATCCATTTCCAAAACCCAGTGAAGCTGAGTTGTGTCCTTCTGTCCCTCACATTTTGAATTTCATTTTTCTCCTTTTCCTTTCATTGTTAAACTCATTTCACCATTTCTTTTTTTTTAATGGACTCATGTTATTGAGCCCACTGGATATTCCAGGATAATGTCACCATCTTAACGTCCATGAATTAATCACATAGTCAAATTGTCTTTTGCCATATAAAGTAACATATTCATGGATATTGGAACTGACAGTGTGGAGATCATTGGGGGGCTGTTATTGTGCTTGCCACAGTCGGCTTGCTAGCCCTCAAATATTGATGTCAGCCCTTTATACAAAAACATTTACTTATCCCCAATTCTCAAAAGATCTCCACCCATTGCAACATCAATTCAAAGTTCAAAATTTTATCCAAAAGTTATCAACTCAAAAAGTTCAAAATCTCATCAGTTGAATCATCTAAATTAAGTATGTATCTGTGGACCCATGAGACTAAAAAAACAAGTTATCTGCTCCCAAATACTATAGTGAGGTTGGCATATATGTTCAGTCAGTTCAAGCATATTTGTGATAAAGGCATGATTAAAAGCGTTAATAGCTTTTATAAAATAATCCAGTAGGAAAGGTATTAAAAGAGGGATAGATTCTCATCTGTGTTTATTTTTTCCCTTAGGGAATATGGTTACATCAGAGAACAAATCAAATCCTTAAACACAGGGAAAAACAACAACAAACATTCACTAGAAAATGATGAAAATTAATATACAGATGCCTTTGTTAGAGAAACTGTCTGTTTATGCCAGGCTTATTTCTTTAAATATTTGATAATTTAAACTCTGAGTGTTAGAAAAAAATTATAGAATTTAAATACTTTCTGAATACTATCACTGTCTCTTAAAAAATAAACAGAATATATTAAAAATTCAAAAAAGAATGAAATCATTTCAAATTCTAGAAATAAATTATGGATTTTAATTTGTAATTGTTACCTGTCTTTTTGGTTTCTGCTTTTGGGTTTTTCTTTCTTGAGATAGTGAGATAACATTAAAAAATGTTTATGTGATTATTATATGTTTAGACATGTGATAAGTTTGAAATCTCTGTATTTATTACTGATCTGTCAAAACTGAGACGTTTATTCAGGATGATCATCTCTTTGTGTATGTAACTTTAAAAATGATTTTATACAAAATGCTATTGCAATATGTGAGATTTACAGCCACAACTGTAAATGATAATATCGCCATGCAGAGCCTCATAATTTACAAATCACTTTCCTATCAATATTATATGATTCTCATAAGTCCATGAGCCAGACAGAAATGATTATGTTTATGAGAATATTGGGGCTCAGAAAAGTTTGTTATTTTGCCTAATGTTAGAAAGGATTCTTGCCTGTTTTTCTGTTTGTTACTACATAGTTTTTTTTTTTTTTTTTTTTTTTTTTTTTTTTGGAGACGGAGGAGTCTAGCTCTGTCGCCAGGCTGGAGTGCAGTGGTGCGATCTCGGCTCACTGCAAGCTCCGCCTCCCGGGTTTACGCCATTCTCCTGCCTCAGCCTCCCTAGTAGCTGGGACTACAGGCGCCCGCCACCTCGCCCGGCTAGTTTTTTTTTTTTTTTTTTTTTGTATTTTTTAGTAGAGACGGGGTTTCACCGTGTAGCTCAGGATGGTCTCGATCTCCTGACCTCGTGATCCACCCGTCTCGGCCTCCCAAAGTGCTGGGATTACAGGCTTGAGCCACTGCGCCCGGCCACTACATAGTTATTTTTAATATATCAAGATTCCTTAATAGATTTACTATAAAGATTATTTTTCAAACTTTCCATAATTTATATGCAATTTGAGTCTCAAAATTCAGATTAAGAAAGCAATATTTTAATTTTCTTCTTCCAAATAATGAAGTCATATTTTATCATTTTTGCTTCTTCTTTAAATATACCAATCATGAGTTTGTTTCTGGTCTGCTATGAAGTTATAACTTTCTGTGTAAAACTGATCATTATAACCCATAGTTTCATAAATTTTGTAAAGAAACGTGATTTTCTGGCACACTCCTCCTTCGAGAAAGAAGTTGAAAGACCAAAGTGTAACTCTACCAACATATACACACTTGATAAATATTTTCAGTGAACAAACCTTTTGTTTGTAGTTTCAATTTCTATGACTGATGTAAATTTTTGTCTTTTAACTTATCTTCCCTAATATTTACTATCCAAATGTGTCTATGTGTCAAACCCATCATCTCAGGCACAAGTTGTTCTTTTTTGCATACATCAATTTCGTTTTTATCCAGGCATCTGAGTTGAGGGAGTGTGCTCTTTATCTCAAAATCGTAACGCAGAAAAATGTATAAAAACCCCACAGCACAGAGGTAAAAAGTAACTTCATGAAATAACTAACACAGCTCATTATGTTAAAGCTTAGTACAGGGCATAATTCCAATTGTTCTATATTGTATTTATATATTCTTAAAAGTGTTTAATTTCTAGCAAAAAATACTACACAGTAGAAAAGTTTGTTACAATACTTTTGGAATTTTTTTCGGGTGGGATTATGAAACATTTTATTCACTGCTTTATATGAATATTGGAATTTAAGCCTGATTTTGGTGTCCATATTTAATAATGCTGTCTGCTCAAATTGGATTTCAAAGGGCATATTTTGAATTCAGAGGACCAGTTGTAATATATAAATACAACATAGAGCAAGTGGAATCATGTGTGCAGAGTCACCTCACTCTGCCTGGCACACAATCAATTCCTTCTCCACCTCTCTTTCCTTCCTCATTCTGACATTCATTACCACGAACTGGACACATTTCTTACATATGTAAGCACTCCATTAACCTCGTATGACATATGCTATGCATATATGTTTTGCAAATAAGGAAATTAAGATTTCTGAGGAGTTAAGAAAGGTGTCCATGGCTAAGTGAGCAGGGGAGGAAGTGATTTTTAGCTGCATCAGATGGACCCTAACACACAGTGCCGAATCATCGCATTATAATGTCCCTTGTGGCGCAGGTACCTGCTACCTTGAGGATGGAAGTAATAAAGAAGTAAAGTTAGATCACAAAAATAAGGAAATAGTTAAATTGAGGGGACGGAGGCTGAATATATGGAGCCGAGGGGAGTTTTAGGGCAGTGGAAATATTTTGTATGATACCGTAATGGTGGATACATGTCATTTTACATTTGTCAAAATTCATAGAACTGTAGCACCCAACCTGAGCGTAATGTAAATACGGACTTTGAGTGATAAGCATGTGACAAAATTGGTTCATCAACTGTAACAACTGCACCCCTGTGCTGATGGAGGGGAGGAGGCTGTGCATGTGTGGTAAGGAGGGAGAGAAGCGGTAATTAGGGGATCTAATTACTCTGTATTTTCTATTCAGCTTTGCTGTCGATGTAAAACTGTTCCAAAAATACCGTGTATAAGCATGCAAGCAAACAGTACAAGCCTCCTGGTGCACCATAGTTATTTCTGATGCCACCGTTCACAGCCTGAGAAACACCAATACTGTCTCAGGAGTTCTCAGACAAGCCATGCACTGTGTTGATTATGTCTAAACTACTGACTTCTTTCTCATAGCAACACATCAATAATAATTTCTAAGATTTTTTCTGATACTTCAGTTATTAATAAAATATTAATAATATAGTTTATTAATTAAATGTTAATATTTAATTGATTTTTATTTTCTTTTATTAATACTGCTAATTTGTTAATTAAATTAATACATTATTATTAAATAAATTTTATTTAATAATATTTTATTAATATATATTGACTGCATTTTCTTTGGAACAAAATACTAATTGAATTTGATACATGTACACTATAGGTCTAGGTAAATAACCTTTCTATTTTCTATTAAAATGTGTTAGAAAACCTATTTAAAAATTAAAGTCTATAAAAAGCATATCTAGTCATTAAAGATTACAAATACAACAGATTTGAACACAGAAGTTTGAACCTCTAAACATTTTTGAGAGCTTCAAACAATCTAAAGTTGTATCAATATGTTGTATATTTAGCAGCTACTGTTGTTCTGAGTTATGATTCAAAGATTTTTGCCAAACCAAACATCTGTAAGTAAATGTGAGATTTTAAAAAAATACATCAAAGCTTTCCATTTATCCAAGTGATTTTTTTTTAATTCTACTATTTTAAATTGTTAAACTATTTTTATTTGTACAAATTTATGGGATTCATGTGAAATTTTGTTACCTGTAGGTAAAGTGTAGTGATGAAGTCAGGGTAATTAGAGTGTTAACTCCTGAGTACAGTACTTTTTTTCTTTAACTGTCATCACCGTACTCTGTTTTCAAACACTGTATTGATTCCTTCTGTCTTACTGTATGTTTGTACCCTTTAGCCTGCTTCCCTCCATCCTTCCCTCTACCCCTCCATTCACACTTCCCAGTCTCTGAAACCTACTTTTTCACTCTATCCCTCCATGTGATCAATTCTTTTCACTCCCTTAGGTAAATGAGAACATGCAATATTTGTCTTTTTGTCTTTGGCTTGTGTCACTTAAGATGACTTCCAGTTCCATCCATGTTGCTGCAACTAATATGACGTCATCCATTTTATGACTGAATAGTATTCCATTGTGTATATATCCCACATTTTTTTAATCCATTCATCTGTTGATGGATGCTTAGGTTGATTCCATATCTTTGTTATGGTGAATAATGCTGCAATATACATAAAAATGTAGGTATCTTTTTTTGTTTTTTGTTTTGTTTGTTTGTTTGTTTTTGAAACGGAGTCTCGCTCTGTCACCCAGGCTGGAGTGCAGTGGCACGATCTTGACTCACTGCAAGCTCCGCCTCCCGGGTTCACGCCATTCTCCTGCCTCAGCCTCCCGAGTAGCTGGGACTACAGGCGCCGCCTGTGTTTTTAGTAGAGACGGGGTTTCACCATGTTAGCCAGGATGGTCTCGATCTCCTGACCCCGTGATCCGCCCGTCTCGGCCTCCCAAAGTGCTGGGATTACAGGCTTGAGCCACCGCGCCCGGCTGGTATCTTTTTTATATAATGATTTCTTTTCCTTTGGGTAGATATCCAGTAGTGGGATTACTGGATAAAATTATAATTCTGTTTTTAGGTTTTTGGGGAAATCTCCATTCTGTTTTTCATGGTAGCTATACTAGTTTACATTCCCACCAGCAGTGAATAAGCATTCCCTTTTCTCCACATCCTTGCCAACATTTGTTATTTGTAATAGCCATTCTGACTTGGGTAAGATGATATCTTCCTGTGGTTTTGATATTATACATGTTTCTGCAATTTCTGGGTATCCTACTCGTAAATTTTATGCATCATTTATTCTTAGAAATATTTTTTAAAATATAACTAACACAGCTGCAACTTGTAACTTATAGAGTTTCATTTTAAGAAATAAGGCTTTGGGCTGCCCTTATTAAAAGTATTTAATAATCGAAACTTACTCTTGAAAGTGAGGGAGGCACTTTTGATTCGTTTTCTTAATTTGATAATTTATTTCTCCTCTAAGAGCTAAATTATTTGTTTACCTACTTATTTTCAGATTTTTAACTTTGACTTTTATTTTAGATTCGGGAGGGGATGCATTCAGCTTCAGGTTTACTTGAGCCTTGTGTATTTTGAATGTCAACTGTATTTTTAAAATTATAATCATGACTTTAATATTAAAATGAATGTGGTTCTCTTTTTCGAAGGACAATGTTTCCTCAGCAACTTTTATCAGAAAAACTCAGCCACCTTAGCATATCCTGTCCAATTTGAAGTTTATTTATATAAAATTAGTAAAATGTAACTTTGTAATTCCAAGGAGAGCTTAACCCCTTACAGTTAATAATTTGAGTTATTGAAAATTAAATAAAACTTCTCCCCAGTTTTTTTGTGAGTGAAGTAGAAACCAAAAAGAATAACACAGTTTTAATCATCAAAGTTAAGGATAAACCATAACAAATAAATGGAAGTGTTGTTTCTGAAGAATTTTGTCTTAAAAAAATCTAGTTGTATTTTCAAATAAGGTTAACTTTAGCCACATGTAGCTATGGTAATTTAAATTTAAAAGAATTAACACAAAATAAAACAAAGTGGATTACTTGCTTTGCCTCACTGTCTCCATTTCACCTGCTCGTTAGCTACATGTGAATAATGGTTGCACAACGTACAGTATAGACATAAAACATCGCATCATCCTTGAAACTGCTATTGTGTAACAATGATCTGAAATGTGATTCATTTGAATTTTTCTGACAATAGTTATCAGAAGGCATTCAGACTGTACTTTTTAAAATCGTACTATATATTGCCATAATTGTCAGTAACATTTTCTTGACCATTGTGTGTTGAAAACTCAAGAGAAAAACTCAATTAGAGCCATCTGAAAGCACTCAGTGTGCATTTTCAAAAGAAACAAGCCACATTGTTTGAAAATTGAAAATTTTATTTATTCCAGTGAGCAACAACAGTGCAATGTGTAAATTCATCAATTGTTTGGTAACTAATACTGCCCTTTTCAGTGCATGAACCCCTCTAATGCCTTCAACCTGAGGTTTCAATAATTTAGGTACCTTTGGGTGTTCCAGTAGTTTTCTCAGACCCTCTATTGCTCGCATAAGGTAATCATTTATCTTAGTGGCTTTCAACACACATTGCATATTTGAATCACCTTTAAAATTCATCTCCTATACAGGGGTCGCCCAAGAAATTCTTACTTAGTGCATTTGTGTGGAATTGGGTAGTTTAGATTTTAAAATATTTCAGTTCAATAATTATGTTCACATCTATGTTGGGAAATACTGACTTAAATGATCTTTTAAAAATTCTATCATCAGATAGACTTATCATGCACTTGCATGTAACTTGTTTCACTCTCTTGATGTTATATTGGATAGTAGATGCTTGTTTTTACATAATTTACATAATTAAGTATAAATTAACATTGCATATTATATCTAAAATATTATAATAGATTAATTATAATAAATAAACTATAAAATAAAATAAAATAGCTAGATAAATAGCTGTCAGACATTTTTATTGATGGAGTCTCACTCTGTTGCCCAGGCTGGAGTGCAGTGACACAATCTTGGCTCACTGCAACTTCACCCTCCTAGGTTCAAATGATTCTCCTGCCTCAGTCTCCCAAGTAGCTGGGATCCGCCCGCCTCAGCCTCCCAAAGTGCTGGGATTACAGGTGTGAAGCCCTGCGCCCAGCTTATTAACTGTATTTTTTAATCCTCTTCCAAAAGGATAAAGTCAAAATCTGAGATCTGAGGTCACTTAAGTTTTCAGTGTTAGACTGAGAATTCTAAATGCAGAATGGGTGAAGATCTAGCTACTCTACTTCCTGAATGGTAAAACACCATTCAGTTCATTGGTAGTCACAAATTAGAATGGATCTTCTAACAACCAAATTTTATCTGGTTAGATTGCTTATTAAATTTACGTGCTAGCATTTGGGAATACTGAAGTTTCCTTATCCCAGCATACAGGCAATGTGAGAAATTTAAAAGCCAAGAATTTGGAGAGGGGGTTCTACGTTATATGGGGGCAGCCTCTAAGGTGTTCTCCAAAAGTCTCTGCCTCTGGTGGTTATACCCTTGTGTAATTTCTTCCCCTGGAATATTCCTGACCAATCGTTTCTGGCCAATAGAATATGGCAGAAGTGAAGGGATGTCACTTCTGAGAACAGGTTATACAAAAAGTATTGTTTCTAATGTTAGGTTATACAAGGACTGGGCTCCTCTCTCTCCTCTCTTTGTCTTTGATATGCGCACTCCTAGGAAACAGTCTTCTTTCATGTAAAGACAGCCCTGTGCAGAAGCCTATCATTTAAGGGATGAGATCTGCCAATAACCTAGTGAATGGACTTAGGTGGTCATCCGCTCCTCACCAGTCAAGTCTCCAGGTGAAATTGCAGCCCCAGCCAATAAATTGTCTGCACACTTGTGAGGGACCTTTATACAAAGGCAAAGCTGCCGTTGGATTCCTGAGGCTCAAAAACTGTGAGATTACAGTATTTGTTGTCTTAAGCTCTACTAACCCTGGGGGTAATTTTTTCATGTGGCGGTTCATACATAAGATCCATTCTTTCAAATAAGTTACCATTGAATATTAAATATTGCATACTGGAAAAATCTACTTTTAAAACTTTGCCAAGGATATGTTTTTAAATATTGTGCCCTGGCAAAGAGCAAATTTGGAATCAGCAAAATAAGTATTGCCAGCATTTACACAGATTGAACAAGATGGTATAATGTGCTCTTTTTTTTCTTTGGCTGTTCATGGAGGACATATTTTGGCAAAAGTTTGTATGTGAAATTCAAATTAGAGATATATAAGAAATTTCTTATTCAGATAACTACTTTTAAGAAATGGTTCTGAATCTCTCCATCTAATATATTTATTGTGTATATTTATCTACTTAGATGTACATCCAATTATTCTTTTTTCTCTGTGTACATTGTGAGGATAGAGTTAACACAGCAGATCTGTTTTACTCAATTATTGCTAATCTCTGTAGCCGCAAAAATAACCACCGGTCAAATGCTTGAAAGTTAAATTACAGGAATGTTCACATGGTCACTGATTAGGGATGTTATCCTATAGGTCCGATGCAGTGGATCAAGGTGTGCCAGGCTGTCACCATTGTTAAAGTAAACATGAAGATTCATGATGTACATCTGGGGCCTGGTTTAGGGTCTGCACCATGGTTGGTCATGTAAATTGATCCATTTAGGAATATATATCCCAAGACTTAAGTTGCTTCCTCTGGTGGAGATATCTTGCATGTGTCTTCACTGTTCCTGACTGGAGATAAAAGCAAGTTTCCCTGCCTTAACAGAGATCAGGAGACTTTCAAAGCCTGTTAATAACCATTCTACCACTTTCTATGTATATTTTTCCTGCTGTTTCCGCACTGTGTGCTTTGTTGTAATAAAATCTTATCCATGAGTTTGTGTGGTAACTTATTTGAAAGAATGGATCTGATTTATGAACTGCCATGAAAAAATTACCCCCAGAGTAAGGTCACATAAGTTTTTCTAGCTGATCACCAAATTATTGGATGGTAATGGGACTCTTGAAATATAACAAATATCCTATTATAAATAATTTGCTGTGACTGATGAGAACTCTTAAGCTTGAAATTAGCTAACTAAATTTTAAGATATTTTATTTATCTTTAATAACATTGCATTTTCCTTGTCTCTAGGAAAGTCTGGGTAAACTTTTGTTTAAATGGTCATTGTATACCTTTTAGGATATTTTTTAATGAAAAAGAAAAAAATAGCAAATGGTAAGGTTATGGAGCACTCGGAATTCTTGTGCATTGCTGCTAGCAATATAAAACAGAGTTGTACCTATGAAGAACAGTGTGGCAACTCTTCAAAAACAACAACATAGAATTACCATATGATCTAGCAATTTTACTTCTAGGTATATACCTAAAATAACTGAAAGTAGGATCTTAAACATATATTTGTATGTCCATATTCATGACAGCACTCTTCACAACTCCCAAAAGGTGGAAACAATTCAAGTATCCATTGACAAGTGATCTGATAAAATGTGTCATATACATATAACGGAATATTATTCAGATTGCAAAAGGAAGGATATTCTGATACGTGCTACAACATGGAATAACTTTGAGGACATTATGCTAAATGAAATAAGTCAGTCATAAAAGAGAAAATATTGTATGATTCCACATATAAGTGGTCTAGACTAGTCAAATTTATGCAGACTGACAGTAGAAGAGGGAGAGAGAAATAGGAAGTTACTGTTTAATAATGATTACAGAGCTCTAGTAGGGGAAGATGAAAAAGTTCTGAGGATGGATGGTGCTGATAGTTGCACAGCAGTTTGAATGAACGTAATGCTACTGAATTGCACACTCAAAAAATGTTTCAAATGTTTATTTTATTTTACATATATTTTATGAGAATAAAATTTTAAAGGAATTTTTTCTATCTTTAAAATAAATGAATGGAATCATGATAATATCCCTATTACATATCTTGTTAGAGATAGAATTTATAAACTTAAAAATACTATTCTAATGGGTCAGTGAATAATAAAATTAGGTTTTAAAGTTGTCACCTTACTGTCATTCTTTAATTTTTTAAAATTGATTGCAATGCATTCCAAATTAATATTCCAGAGACTCACATTCTTGTTGCTATAGGCACCCAATTGACAGAGAAGTAGTAGTTTCCAGCTGTCTGGATGCCTGGCATAGTAAGAAGCAAATATCAGAATGTGGGACTGAATGATTGGAAAAATGCAAAATTACTGTATTTCAGAGAGAGGCACAAATACGGAAAATAGGTATTCAGGGATTGAAACTTACATTTACTGTCAAAGATGAATATAGAGTCCTTCTCTAATTACTTAAATCAGTTACTTAAACCTCAGAGCAAAATATGAATACCAGGGCAATCCGTTCTCAACATTCCTGCGTCTCAAGAGTAAGATCTGAATAAATATGCAAGGTTTTAATTTTTGTAGTATTGACAAAAAAAAAAATACTTGCTCTTCACTTACCTTGAATATGTACGGTCAGGTTTCATAAAGTGTGTAATTGCAATGACTTATTGGATTATCTTAGTTCTTTTTAATTTTTTTTGATATTCCTTTTTTAAATTAAACAATAAAATACCTAGACATATGTTGCCATCTGTGGTGTTCATCACTTCCATTCATCCACATCCAAATGCTTTTAAAGTTATATCAACATGTCCCTAAATTGTTTTTTTAATGAACCTTTTCTCTCTGTTTCACAAATGCTTTTAATTGAGCTCATTATAGTTCCTTATCTGGAATATAAAGAGACAATTACAAATAATCCCGTTGTATCTCTAGTTCACATCCACCTTCTTCATTGCAACTAAAGTTGTCATTTTAGGAAGAGAGACCATAACAAGGCTTATTAAAACTCTCAATAGTTCTTCCTAATTATTGGGCAAAAGCAAGCTACTTTAACTGTTGAAAATATGCTTACTTTGTGGTCACACTTATTGACGCTTCTTTAATTTTACCCTAGGCTCTGGCTATACTGAGCTACCTGAGCCTCTCCGAGATTATCATGCTTTTTATGTCATTATGATTTTGACTTGTTATTTCCTTGCCCTTTTTTCTTGTCTGCCAAACAATTTTCTATCAAATGTCTGCTCCTGTGTTAGTACTGTGACACCTTCTTCCACTACCGCTTCTTCCCCATTTCCCACAAGCACAGTATGCTCAGGCTTACACTTTCTTGGTCATTTCTCTTAATATCCGTCTCAATATAACTTAATTATGTAAAAATGTATTGTCTTCATCATTAGCTATGACGCACTGTGCGATGAGTCTGTGGGTCTTTGTCTCCCATTGTCTAGCATTATATCTAAATTATGGAAGGTAATAAGTATTCTTTAATGCATTACTTCATGCCTAGTTTAATTATAGAGTTGACTCATTCATAATGGAATTGAATTATCATGATGGCTCAGTTGAATATAGCCCAGTCATTAGTCAGCGGACATAACTTACAGAGAGTTTTGGAGAAGTCCCAAGATACCAGCTTCAGAATGTGCAATCATCACCATGCTCCACGATTCCTGTTCTTCTCAGCTTGCTAAAGACAAGCTGGAGCTTATCCATTGATTGGTTCATTTAAGAAATATTTGCTAATTAATTACTAGATATTAAGTACATTTTGAAGACATAGAGGTAACAACAGAGGTAGTCAATGATCTCATGGAGCTTCTATTCCAGTAGCAAATACACAAATATAGAATGTAAAGTGCTATAAATCAAATACTTGCAGTAACAAAGTTTGTGGGAGTGGAGAAACAGGTATATTTAAGCGAAGTCATAATAAATGCATTTCTTAGGAGGTGACATTTGAGTAAACTTGAATGAAGAGGAGAAAGCTGTGTGACAATATTTGGAAAAAGCATCCCTGGCATACGAAAGGGCAAGTGACAAAAATTTAATAAGGTGACTTAATATTCTTGTTCAAGTGAGGGAAGCAAGATAAGGCAAGGGAAGAAAGCAAAGAGAAAACAGTCTTAGCTAGAAACTTTGTCTAATTCCATGAAAACATTCAGTAACAGAAATTTCTCCACGGCATTACTCTCATCTTGAAGCAATAAGGCTGGCTTTGGTACCTCTCTGGGTCAGACAGTCCTTAATTAAGAATGAGCTCCCGGATTGGAGAGTTAGCATCTGAAAGAGGCAACCTCAGCTTAGCTGTAAAGGGGAGGGGGAAGCTATGAGTTTTTATCAGTCAATTGGGGGATGGGTGTGCCTGTCCTAAAGGTGGAGACCAGTTTGGCTTCTTCAATTGAAAGCAAAAAGGATAATTTGGCTAGAGCAGTGATTATCAAACTTTGCTGCATATTTCAATTATTTGGAAAACTTTTAAAACTCTTAATTGCCCTGACGACACCACAGATCAGTTAAACTAGACTAACTGAGGGCATTACCATGGACTCAGTAGTTGTAAAGTTTTCTGTGTAATTCCAATGTGCAACCGAGTATAAGAACCACTGTGCTGGAGTAGTGTGATAGAACGAGAAAGAGGAACACTGTGCATCCTGGGAGGTTGGGTGTTCTACCTCATTGGAATATTTGATTATTTTAACCACAGAAATTATAAAATATGATTACTATTTTAAACTTATTTATTTTGCTGTCATGTAAATGTATTAGAAATACCAGAGAAACCAGTTAAAAAGCCACTGCAGCAATAGAGGTAAGAAATGACAGCAGTCTGGATTGGTGGATGGTAATTGAATTGGTGAGATGTGGACAAATTCATGACATGCTTTGAATGTATAGGCAATAAGCTGGGGATTGGGTGTTCATTATGAGGGAAAGAAGGAGTCATGGATTTACACGTGGTGGTGCCGTCTATTGAGATGGGAAAAATAGGAACCTTGGAGAGAAATGATGCCAGTGACAGAGTTCAGATTTGTAAATGTTAATTTTGAAACACTTACTAGAATTCTAAGATGATATACCCAGTAGGCAATCAAATACAGGATTCGGAAACACAGAGGAGAAGTAGAACTTAAAGATAAAGACATGGTAATCGAGTATTTAAATGATATCCGTAGATGAAGATGATATCACCTAGGGTGTGAGCAATTATTTCTAAAGAGGAATCAGAAAGTAAATTCAGAGGCATCCCAAATTTTGGAGTTTCTGAAAATGAGTGGAGTCAATCCGGGAATTGAAAATGAGACTTCAGTGGTTTCCGTAGAAAACTAGCAAAGTGTGGAACCCTAGAAACTAGGAGAAAAGAATAATTAATCATGACAAACGCTGCTGACAATCAAAGACAGAGATTAAAGATAGAAAATGCATTTGACAAGAAAGACACTATTTGTGACTTTGATAAAAGCAGTTTCAGTGGAAAGTTAGAAATAAAAGCCTGTTTTGAGTGAAATGATAAAATGTGAAAAGGGATAAATGGTAGTGGGGAACCAATGGGTTTGGAACACCATGGAGGTATTTTACAATGAAACTTAGCAGAGAAATGTGACAGTGACTGAGAACTGTGGTATCTATGGTCTTTTTGTTTATTTAAAATGTGAGATATTAGAATATTCTTTAGGAATGATGAATTTTTAAAAAGACAATATTGATGATAGATGAGAAAGAAGCTATTTGTGATCAAAAGCAAAGTCCAGAATTCAGGTCTAAATAAGACAGTGTACCTGTATTTTTCTGTGCTCCACCCCACTAAGTACAACTGTAAATCCTGAAATGATGAAAGAAGTAACTAATTATTAGAGTGAAGATAATGTGGATTTGAAAGACAAGACACTGTTTAGAAAATGGGATACTTGATATTAAAATGTTGAGGTACGTGGTTATTGGTAATAACTAAAGTTCCACATGACTAAGGAGATGTTCGAGAGTAGAAAAGATGGTTGAAAGTAGATTAAAAAAAAAAACTAGAAGGTCAGAATTTTTATCTGTAATCTATACGGATTCTAAATGATTATAAGTGTAGTTCCAGAAAATAAAAAGCTAAACATGCTTAGGGCCAAAATGATTTATGGCAAAATTATTATTATGTTCTAGAAGACACACTTTCATTTCTGTTCTGAATAATGAGTGAAATCGAGAGTTCATACTTATTCTAGTAACGTAATTAACACCGGATGTGAGGTTTCCAGTTTTGAAGAATGTATATTTTATGTGAAATTCCAAAAGTGATCTAATTACAAGTCTTATTTGGAAAAAATTTAGAAATCCAAATTTCTATTCAACACAGGAAAACAAATGTTTAATTAAGAAATTCAGACCTTTAATCATGACTTTACAATTCATCACAGCTGAAAAATGAATGAGTGTCCCATTCATTGCCACTATTTGCCTATCTCTTATTGCAGAATATAAATGTTAACACATTGTCATATCAAGGGCTCAAGCAGAAATTAGATCTGTACAACTGGAACACATACTTCTAAAGTGATAATGAACTACAACTTTAGAATAGTCACGTTTTCCACCAGTGCTGACCATATCGTGGCATTTCTCTAGCCTCTGTTTTGTTCTTTGATTTCATCTGCTGCTGCTCTCTACTTCTCTGCCCTGTATAAAAATCTTTCCAAATTGCCTGCCATCCCTTGCGCTTCATATTATCTTTCATGGTGTTTTTTTTTTGTTTTTTGTTTTTTGTTTTGTCTTCATTTTTTTTTTTTTTGTCTTCACACACTGTTCTCTATTACTCTCCTCATTTATTTTGCAAACTCATCCTTCAAGATACAATGGCACTTGAAGTTTCCTCAAAAATTAATTGACCAATGTCTCCTTTGCTTCTCCTATACCATTTTATCACACCAAAGTGTTATTTTTTTAAATTAGCATTTGTTTGTTTTTCTTGTTAGACTCTGACACCTTTAAGACAAAGATCATTCCTCATTTACCTTGTGTCCTAGGAACTGGCAAGGTACTTGAGAAGTAGCCCCATTCATGAATGGGTAAACGAGTGAATAAATGAATGACACTATTTATTATCAGAATATGTTTTGGTACTAAAGCATATCATTCAAAGGTTTGAAGTTCAGTTATGAGGCATTTGGAATTTTTAATGACAAAAATTAAGGACAGTTTACATATCTGGTATCACAAAAAAATTACAGTGGGATAATATTGATGTTCAGAAGAGACACAGTTTGTGATTTTTAAGAGTGCAAGCTTGAAAACTCATATTTGATCTACCCCCCCCAAAAGGGCATAATAAGTTAGAAAAACTCCAAATCTTTGATTTCATATTTATAACCCCCCTCCCTGTTTTTTCCAACATTGGCCCCTTGCTTATTTTTTTCCAGGTTGCCAATACTTGTATCAACAATACTTCTGTTTAATGATACATCTGTAATGGGCTTCCTTTTTTGTCTCACTTACCCATTCCCTGTTCAGTTGTTTTGGGTATTACCTCTCAAGGAAATTACTTGAACTTACCCTTTTCTCAGAGTCTACCTGTGGGAAAGCCTAAACCAAAAGAGCTAGCACTACTGGCAGTAGTGATACTGAAACTGAGTTTTGTATACAAAAATGAGATGAAAAAACATGCTATCAAAGAAGAATAAACAGATTGCAAAGTAGAATGAGGGTGTCCTTTCCAGGATTCTATCATTAATTTTTCACCGAAAGCAAGGTTGAAGTTGTATAACATAAAGCTGTAGATATAAATATGAAATAGAATGCAAAAAAGTTTTGTATACCTTTATAAGGATGGTAGGTTTTAAATCATGTGCAGTAGAAAATTATATAAAGAAGACTTAGCGAACCAGAATACTTGTATTTTTGTTGTGTGAGTAGATGATGGAGAAAAGCTCTGAGACTACTGAAATAATGTATCCACAAGATGATGCGAAATTGATTTCAGCTGTGCCAAGGATGGCAAAGCAGTACAGAGAAACTGAAGAAAACTTTGGAATTTATAATCAATAGAACTAAAAAAAAAGGATATGTTGGAATGGAGACTCAAGTTGTTCTGCTTGATTCAATGGCAGTAACACTTGTTAACATTCAATTGCTAACGTTTAGTAAAGTCGTGGTTATAGGAGGAGAAATAAATTGGAAAGTAAGGTGGAGTTTGAACAGTGACGGCAATAAATATAGTGTTTGTGAGATTGAATTTGAGCTTCCTGTCTACTATTCTGTGGAAGTTTGGAGAAATATGTTTCTGTAGCTCAGTGAGGAGGCTATAACTGTGATATTGTTAAGTATTGATAAGGACTCTTGGTAAAACACAATAGTTTGTATCTTAGTGCACACATTTAGGAAAGGGCTGAGAGGAGTTTAGCCGCTCAAGAGTATGCAACAAGGAAGCAAGAGATCATTGATTCCACATCTGGAAGTAGATATTATCTCCAAAATCTCACCAATTTTCAACGATGATGGTGTTTAAAACTACATTCTGTGGTGCCTTGATGTTCAATAGTGGTACTTCTACGGTGAACACCCCTGCTTCAAAAAGAGTAACTCGGTTCTTGTCTGACTCTTCTGATTTACTATGGAAATTCAATTAAAATTATTCCAGAGGGAAAGGGAGCTCTCATGTTAATAAAATAAAATAAATTGAAACCTACTATACCAATTAGGGAAGCATAGATAATAGATAAGCATGTATTGAAGCCTTAGAAACAGTGTTGTTTAAAGGACAATTTGAGAAGAATGGTCTCACATAGTGATGATGAAGTCATTTGCATGAAAATTTCTGTTATAATAGAACTATTTGACAATTAGTTATGTATAAACACATAAAAGATCACCTGTATTCATATGTATAAAAATGCAAAGAGAGAAAGAGTATGCTAAAATCATAAAATAAAACTGTAAGATTTTAATAGACCAAATGTGTTAATCAGCAGTACTAAATCTGATTGTGCTTCAATAAAATAATAACAATGTTTTTTCAGTGTTTACAGTGCTAGTCTTGATAAGGATAGTAGTGAAGAGAATATAGTTGTTTCTTAGTAAATGATCTTGTTATGATTCTTGATCGTGATTAAATAATTTCTAGTTCCAAGGAAAGATATGAGGACTTCACTATTCACAGAAAATAGACTGCTCATACAAATTGGATGCTACAGCACTTTATTGCAACTGCTGATTATCTTTCATCTCATTGAAAGCTGTTGAAAAATAATTTATTATTTAGTTGCTAAGAGATTATAAAAAATTCATTTTTGCTAATGGCACAATCAGATTACATTTTATTGCTGAATTTTTACTGGTCTTGATAAGAGGGCTGTAGATTAATTGTATCTTTATTTCACCATCTCAGAAACATCAAAAATTATGTGTGCTGAACTAGGACTTACTTAGACCGAATAGATTTTGCTTTATTTTAATTAAATTATTTATAAGGCTAAAGTAGATATAGCAAATTCATTATTTATATTTCTACTTGTATATTGTATTCTACTAGGCAATTCATATAGAAAATCAAATTAAATTATTCCTAACACACACAAAATTGGAGTAAAATATTTTTAGATTTACAGTATTCAACCAACTGGATACAACTTGCAAAAAACTGACCTGTTGATTGCTCTAATATAATACAAGCAGAATCTTTGAAGGGCAGACGCTGAAGAAAATGGAGAAAAGGGAATAGAAACACAGAATTTGCTTGTGTTTTCTAAGATTTATTTTCCTGGAATCCTGTACTTATTTTCCTCACCAGTTCTATAATGCACTCAAGGAAGACACTGGTATGAAAATGTTCCAGCAAACTCACGGGCACGCTAAATTCCTTTTAATTCCCCTTGGTATAAAAGAGACCAAGCTGAAATGTATAAAGACATATTTACTCAATAGAAGTCATGAAGAAAGCTAATTGTCAGTAGCTCATGTTCATATATTTTGCTAGACTGTCAGTCTTCCTATATATCAGGTAAAAAAATCTTTTGGGTAGCCAGAATCACTTGTGCTAGGGAGAAAAATCACTTCAACAAATTCCCACTTCCTACTCCCTGGTATTACTCCTGTGGATACATGTCATGGGTACATTTCATTCCTCCAAAAGATGTTAAAGTCCTAATTCCAAATATCTATGAATATGGCATTTTTTTCGAAATACGGTCTTTGCAGATGATCAAGTTAAAACGGGGTCATTAGGTAGACTCTAACATAATGTGACAGGTGTTCTTTATAAAAAGGGGAAAATTTTGGCACATAATTTGTCTTCTGGCCTCCAGTCTTTATTTCAATTTACATTTATTAGAATGTAAATTTATCTGAGCTTGTGAGATGAAGCATGTATGTTGTTTATACCACGAAGTTTGTAGTACATTTTTATGGCAACCCTAACAAACTAAAACAATACCCTACTGTTACATGACAAAGGGAATTAATCAAAGATACTCTTGCAGATAACAGTTAAATTTGATAATGAGCAGACATTCAAATAGGGAGATTTATCCTGGATTATTCGGGAAGGCCCAACCCAATCACATGAGTTATCAAAAATGTAAGAGAGTGGCAGAAGAGTAGGTCACAGAGATGTGATGTGAGAAATACTTGGTATCTGGCAAGGCAGCAGAGTCTCCCTGAGAGCACCCTGAAAAATAAAAATGCATTCCTTCCCACGTCTTTATCTTCACCAGGTGAGACCAGCACTGGCCTCCTGACCTACAGAAACTAAAGATAATAAATTTGTTGAAAGCCACTAAGTTTGTGGTAATTAGTTACAGAGGCCATAGAAACCCGATGTATCTCTAACCCATTGTGGTAGAGTACTCAAAGGAAGGTTTAGGCAGATCAATGTCATATAAAGTGACCCTTCCTGCCTTCATGGGCTTTACTCGTTCTCTGGCATACGGTTTTTGTATGGGATTTCTACCTTTTAATGAGGATTGATATGAAATTTGCATACGATTTATTCAAGATTTGTACAAGCAAGTGTTATTTTGTTCTATACAGGTGTGTAGCCCAGAATATAATTTTCTAAAAATAAGTAGGACTATTGTGTTCAATATTGAATGATAAAGCATAATTACTTTAAAGCAAAAGAGAAATGAATTTGGGTAAAAAACAATAACAACAAAAGTTTTAAAGTAAAAATATGCTTAAGAAAGTTATTTCATGTATGCATGTGTTTATGTTTCTATGTAGAAATGTTTATAGCAACATATCTAATATTTTAAAAAGTCTTATTTCAACTATTACGAATGAAAAATTTATTCCTATAATTCTTATAATTTTGATAAAACTCAAACATGACATGTACTCTTATTATTTAGTGTTGCCAGTTTCCTTTCATGAATTCAGTCCATATTTCTCTTTATCTCTCAGGAGTAATGACAATTTGTTCATTTTTGATAGTTTTAATCTTTGTTGTCAACCACAAACAAAGTAGCTGAAGGGTGATTGTGCAAAGAACTACTCATTAATCAACACTCTCTTACTTCCTTTTTCCTATTTACATAATCTGAAAATAAATTACAGTTGACCTTTGAACAATAAGGGTTTGAACTGCATAGGTCCACTTGTGCCCAGGTTTTCGTCCACCTCTGCCACCTCTGAGACAGCAAGTCCAACTGCCCTTCTTCCTCCTCCTCAGCCTACTCAATGTGAAGATGAGGAAGATGAGCTTAATGATGATCCGGTTTCACTTCATAAAATGTAAATGTATTTTATCTTCCTTATAATTTTCTTGATAACATTTTCTTTCTTCTAGCTTACTTCATTGCAAAAATACAGTATATAGGAGCTGAACACAGTGGCTCACAACTGCAATCTCAGGACTTTGGAGGCCGAAGTAGGCAGATGGCTCGAGCTCAGGAGTTTGAGTTTAACCTGGGCAACATGGCATGGCCCCATCTCTATAAAAAAATGAATAAAAAATAGTCAGGCAGTTGCCTGTGGTCCCAGCCACTAGGGAAGCTGAGGTGGGAGGATCATCTGAGCCTGGGGAGCTCGAGGCTGCAGGAAATCGTGATTGTGCCACTGCACTCCAGCCTTGGCAACAGAGTGAGACACCATCTCAAAAAAAAAAAAAAAAAAAAAAAAAATATAGTATATAATGCATATAATATATAAAATATGTGTTAACTGACTGCTAATGTTATTGATAAGGCTTCCGGTCATAATCTGTCAGTAGTTACTTTCTTGGGAAGTTAAAAGTTAAATGTGGATTTTCAACCGCATGGGGGTTGGCACCCCCAACCCCTACATTGTTAAAGGGTCGACTGTATTCCATAATTAAGTCATTTAACATTTATTTTTCACCACTGTTTTGTTATATCACTTGCTTCTGGCTTTCATAGTCATTCAGTATGGTAACTATTTCAAATATTATTTTTGGTGTAATTTTTTTTTTTGCCAGGATATACAACATACATTTCTTGCCTTCCTATTCTTCCACCTTAAAGTGATTTATTTCTTATTTTTCATTATATTTATAATATTTTTAAAAGTTAGATCCATTTAATGGCCTGCATTTTGCAGTGGTATTTTATGAAACAATAGGTAATATTATGTCTTTGTTGTATCCTTAAGGGTAAGTGAAGAAAATGCTTTATGGCATGGGGAATAATCAGAAATATTTAACCTGCTTGAAAAAGAAACTGAAACAAGTTAACATAACTTTTAGACATTATCTAAGGCCCAATGATACTATGAGAAAAGTAGCTTAAGTGGTAGAATATAGTTAGAAAATAACCCCATATAGCTGTAGGGGCTTTCCATCTCTGCTCCCACATGTAAAGAGGTAGAACGTATTGCTTCTCTTTTTAACAATAAGAAAAACTTACAGAAGTGGAAAAATTAATAACTTTTTTTTTTTGAGATGGAGTCTTGCAATGTAGCCAGGCTGGAGTGCAGTGGCGTCATCTCAACTCACTGCAACCTTCAACTCCTTGTTTCAAGCAATTCTCCTGCCTCAGCCTCCCAAATAGCTGGGATCACAGGCACGTACCATCATGGCCAGCTTAGTTTTGTATTTTTAGTAGAGATGGGGTTTCACTATGTTGGCCAGGATGGTCTCAATCTACTGACCTCATGATCTGCCCTCCTCGGCCTCCCACAGTGCTGGGATTGCCACCATGTCCAGCCAATCAATGACTTTTATTGAACCTATTAGAACGGTCTACTGCCGTCCCAAAATCTGGAGATGCATGAACATCCCGCAAGATTAGCTTACACCACCAACTGACGCATTGATTTCAGCCTTAGGAGACCAGAGCGTAGACCTACCAACAGTGTGCTGGACTCCTGATCCACAGAAAGCATAGGATCATAAATTTGGGTTGTTTTGAGCCACTAAGCTTGTGATGGCAGTAGAATATGGATACAGAAATACATGGAGTAGATATTACTCTTCATACCATTTAATAAACAAACTGTATGACAAAATTGGTTATACAATCTCTATAGAAGAAAAACGTATTAAATGTATTCTAATTGAGCCGGTGGCATTTCTTATCATTCATTATTGCTCCATTTTATGTAACATTGTTTAAAGTTGAAAAATCGTGTATTGATCTTATTGTGTTCATATATAATGATTATGATTGTATCAACATAGGGCTTTGAAATAAGACTAAAATAAAATGCTTTAATGCTAGATCTTTAAAAGAAAACATTCTATAAAATATTAATAGGTAAAAAAATCTTAAAAATCAAATGATTGGACTTCCATAAGGGTAGTTAATACTCTGATTGGGGCATTGATTTGCACAACACTGATATCTCAATAGCATTCTATAGATGGGAGCACTTTAAATAGAAGTTTCCTTAGGCGTCATCACCACTTTGTTCAACACTTCTACAGAAAAATAAAAGAATAACAGTCATTCTTCCCAAGATGCACACATGAGAATAGAGAGAGGTGCTACGAGAAAGGCAAAATGAGTCTTGCTGATAGTAGTCTGTTTGGCAAAAGGCAGAGACTTTTTCCCAAGAAAAACAAATATCTAATATGACCACCCCTGGAAAAAGGACAATCCTGTTTTTACAGAACTGCTGAGTAGATTAACAAGAACAAGTCGTCCCCACTCAAAAATTTATGTAGTATATTAGATTCTTCAGAGCACAGCACACAACTGCACCTTGAACTGCTTTACGAACATTCAATAGCACATGTAATACACTGTGTACTCTTTTCACTATGAAGACACAGCAAGGAAAATCAGGCTTTATGAAAGATTCATCATCTCTCTAAGAAGACTAGCGACAACATAAAAAACTTTGGATAGATGTCAGTTACTTTGGGTAAATTCAGTCATTAAAGAATTACAATGACGATAAAACATGTCTAGAGGAAAGGTGGGAACTCATTGCTAATCTACCTAACTTCTCATAATTAAACAGATAAAAATTTGAGGAAAGAGTATTTTGTCATAGAAGCAAGCAAGAATAAGAATATCTGTGGGATAAACTGGCACTATAGGACCATTGTGTTCAGCGTCCTAACATTCAAGAATCGATTACATTACACTGTTTCAGGAAAACAAGTGTTCAGAAATGATGTGAATATGTGGCCTTGAGAAAGTCAGGAAAATTAGTCAAGTCTCTACTTCCGTCATTAACCCAATGACCCACTGCACTGAATATACAAGATCCCATAATTAAATGGAATCACAAGGTCCCACAGCATGAACCACGTAAGGCTTGAAGGTAAAGGCTGCTGCAAGCTGGAGGTAGGATGACTGCGCAAGCTTAGGGAACACAGAGGCTTCCAGGTGAAGTCCCTCGGGGTCCGTTCTCAGCCACAGAGGTCACACTTGTTCTTCAGACTATGAACCGTCAAGACCTGTATGAGGGAGTGTGGTTTCAGACAAGTCGGAGCAACAGTTTCAAATGGGTTTCCTTAATATCTCACTGATCACTTAGCCAAGGTGGTCAAACCAGATGTCATTTATCAGTCTCTATGTTCCCAAGCAGAGTACACAGGCCAGCCCCAGGTGTCCCAAGGGAGTTTTGAACTTTCAACAGCACATTAAAAGTAACTGGTTAGATCATTGTTATCCTTTATCTTGCCTTTGGGAGAATAGTGGACTTAGACATCCTTGGAAAAAACACAGACCTGTCTCGTTCAAGTGTGAGAAAACCTTACCTTACACTCACTCTGACAACGGGACGCCTCCAGGTTGATTCACCCTGAGGCTGGGACATTCAGTCTCTGCCATACCTCTCCTTCCAACTCCTAATTTTTATCTAAGCCCCAGATATATTTTTGATAAAATGTTGGTTATGCACACTCTTGTACATTGCCTATGCATTTTATTATTGTTAAAATGTACACACATATTGTGGATTGTATAAAGGCATTTCAAATTTGATTTTCTCAACTGTGATATCTGTCACTCAAAATTACTTCTCTTATCTTTTATAGCTTCGATATGTGGTAAAATAAGAATTGTCTTAGTTGGCTTGGGCTGCCATAACAGAAAATGACACGAGCTAGGTGGCTTAAACAAGAGAAATGGATTTTCTTACTGTTGTAGAGGCTGGAAGTCAGAGCAACGTGAGAAAGGCACCAGCTTGGCTAGGTTCTGGCGAGGACTCTCTTCCTGGCCTGCACACAGCTGCGTTTTTCTGTCCTCCCAGGGTTTTTCTTTGGTGTCTGAGCAGAAAAGGGGCAGGAGGAAGCTTTGGTGTGTCTGTTCTTATAAGGCCACTCTTCCTATAGGATCAGGACCCTGCCTTTAGGACTTCATTTAACCTTAATTACTTCCCTAAAGTCCCTCTCTGCAACTCTAATCACATTAGGGGTGAAGCCTTTAACAGATGAATTTAGAGGGAAGACACATTCAGTCCATAGCAAGTATCATGTATTTGAGAGTCAGTAATTAATGCAATATTAAATAATTCCACACAATACATAAGCAAAAAGGAAGAGAGGAAGAAGAAAGGAAGAAGGGAAAGGAATCCCAAGTCTTTCGTGTGTTAATAGTAATTGTTTTATTTTAATGCCACTCATTTTATTTTACATCGCCTAAAATAAATGTATTTTACCCATTTCTACCACTTTACTTTCATATGAAGTCCTGATTCTTAGTTCTAAGATCAGTCAGCCCCTGGCAGAACACTACTTGGTTTTTCTGGGTAGGCGTCCTTGTCCTCTGGCTCTTCTCTCGGTTTTGTGTTTGAGACATATGGTTTCTCCACGTAGAGTTCTTCGTCATTAACCCCTCAAGTTCTCTCTAATTAAAACTCACCATGATTCAGTCACCTGACGTTTTAAAATAGTCTTCTGGTTTTTCCAATGAAGCTGACATAATTTTTATTTTAAGACATCAATTTTTCCCCAAAATCGTATACCGATTACAAATAACGGTGAAATCATCACATGATATATTATTTACATTATGTAATTTTACCTGCTATTTATACAATGTGACAGTGTGGTTGTGTTATATCACATTTAAAAATGTAAGAAATACACTTCTCCAGTGTTTTTTTGCTAAGCAACTGAATCATATTTAAATTGTAACATTAAAATAAAATGTTTACAGACATCTCAAGGATTTAATACTTATTGAAAAATTAATGGATTTTATATGAAATGCTTAATTTTTCAGAGAAAAACAAGTTCAGTTGAAAAGGTATGGGTGCCTGTCACATCTGTGCACTAAGAAGGGAGAGATTTGGAAGACTGTGACTCAACTTCTAGGGATAACAGCAGCATCTGAGTTTGATTTGACAAATAACAATTCACAAGTCACACAGTTTTCTTCTAATTCCCTTGAGGCTGAGCTGTTACTGGGAAATCATGAATAACAAAACAACTGTTGGCTTTGTGGGCAAGTGAAAGATTTGGGTTCTACATAGAGAAGAACTTTCAACTGGACCAAAATAATTAGTGTGCACTCTGACGTATTCCACAGAATTTGGGACTGATTAAATTGACATACAGCTTCAAGTAATCATTGATTCTAGGAATGAGGGGCAAGACTTAACCCAAAGTCGGGAGAAATCGAATAATCTCAAAACAGGACCAGGGAAAATGCAAAAGCTTAAATCCAAGTTTGCTATTGAGTACTTCTTTTCTTAAACAACAAAATAGATTAACATTGTCTTCTTCTATACATTGTATTTTGCCATTTTAAATTTTACAGAAACTCATGAGCATGCTATATAAAAGCTGAATCTAGATTTTTTTTTTTTTTTTTTTTGAGACGGAGTTTCTCTCTTGCCCAGGCTGGAGTGCAATGGCTCACCGACCTCGGCTCACCGCAACCTCCACCTCCCGGGTTCAAGTGATTCTCCTGCCTCAGCCTCCCGAGTAGCTGGGATTACAGGCATTTGCCACCACGCTCGGCTAATTTTGTAGTTTTAGTAGAGACGGGGTTTCTCCATGTTGGTCAGGCTGGTCTCGAACTCCCGACCTCAGGTGATTCGCCTGCCTCAGCCTCCTTAAGTGCTGGGATTACAGGCGTGAACCACCATGCCCGGCCTAGAGGTTTTTAATATTCATAGAAATGGATGATAAATAGCCATCTAATATTTTTTCTTGAGGGAGACAGAAAACAATTTTCTCAGCATTATTTTTGGTTCATTTTGTATGATTAGATGATGGTCCAATAGTGATGCTACACACTACTGGAAGTGTGCACTGCTGCCCACTAAATGAACCAGGCCCAGTTTCTGTCAAGGACAAGATAAGCAGAAGTGTCATTTATTAGAAAACCATGGAAAATATGCTAGCATTCCCAACCACTTTCCTTCTGGATATTAGATACAAGAGCAGTAGAAGGTATTAATACTTTGTGGTTCATGATAAGGATAAACTGAGTAAGCCTATGAGGCATTTTTAAGTTCCCTGTGATGGTTACAGCTGCACGTCCGCAATTTCTTTCAGAAGCTCTAACAGGAGTGATTGCCCTTAGAATATCACTATTATTAAAAGCAGCAGTGGTAACAGGATTCCTCTCTTAGAGTGATTAAATTGATAAAGCAACCACGAAAAGACACTTAAAATGACTTTAGATATCTGAGTAACAAAAGGGTTGGATACCATTATCTTATTTTTCTAAAGATGAGAACAGTCTATTTAAATTAAATTGTTTATTTTGACATAATTGTAGACTTATATGTAGTTATAAGAAATATTAACAAGAGATCCCACGTGCCTTTTGCCTCATTTTTTTAAAATAGAAACACCTTGAAAATTATAGCACAGTATTACAATGGGGGTGTTGATATTCACACAGTCAAGACGGAATATTTCATCATAACAAGGTTCCCTTTTCTGGCCTATTATAAGCACACTCACTCTCCCCCATTGTCCTGCTCCTTCATCCCTGGCAATCACTAATATGTTCCCCATTTCTATAATTTTATCCTTTCAAGAATGTATTATAAAGGGAATCATCTGTATAACTTCCAGGATTAGCTTTTCTCAGCTGGGATATTTCTCTGCAGATTCATCTAGGTTGTGGCATCTATCTGTGGTTGATTCCCTTTTATTGCTGAGGAGTAATCCATGACACGGACACAGCACAGTTTATTTAACTACTCACCTGTTGAGGGAGTGACGGGTTGTTCCCTCTTTGGGGCTATTATGAATAAAGTTGCTATGAACATCCAGGGGCAAGTTGCAATGTGGGCACAAGCTTTGTTTTCTCTGCATAAGAGTGCACTTGCTGTTTGGTGTGATAACTGCATGTTTAGTTTTGTAAGAAATTACCAAACTGTTTTGTATAGTGGCTGTACTTACATTCCCATTGGCAATATATCATTGTTTTCGTTTCTCTAATTTCTCGTCAACACTTGGTAGTGCCTCTATTTTTTTTTGTTTGTTTGTTTTGGTCAGATATATGATTTACAAATATTTTCCCCCTAGTTTGTAGCTTCTCTTTTTATTCCTTCAACAGGATCTTTTCCAAAGCAAAGGTTTTATTAAAATTTGTTTAAATTCCAATTTATCAATTTTTTCTTTATAGATCATGTTTTTGGTGTCATGTCGAAGAACACTTTGCCTTACCCTATATCCTGAAGAATTTCTCCTATTTCTTTTTCTAAAAGAATAATAGTTTTGCATATTCGAAGTGTATGATCCATTTGACTTAGCCTTTGTGTGAGATGTGAGATTTATGCCAATGTGTTACCTATAAGTGTCCATTGCTCTAGCACCACCATTCTTCCTCCAGTGAATTACCTTATTTGTTGAAAACCAGTTAGACATATTTGTGTGAGTATACAGTCTGTCTTATCATTCTCTGCTTCACTGATCTATATATCTATCTCTTTACCAATGCAATACTATTTTCATTACTGTAGTTATACAAAGGCCTTAATTTCTAATGAGTGATTTCTCCCACTTCTGTTTTATTTTTCAGGGTTGATTTTAGCTATTCCTAGGTCTGTGCCTTTCCACATACATTTTAGAATAAGCTTTTCTATTTTTTTTTTTAAACCCTATTGGGTTTTTGATAGG
Source organism: Colobus angolensis palliatus (assembly GCF_000951035.1). NCBI lineage: Eukaryota > Metazoa > Chordata > Mammalia > Primates > Cercopithecidae > Colobus > Colobus angolensis. The sequence goes on from NW_012118365.1 coordinate 659,941, forward strand.
AATTGAATTATACCTATAGATCAATTTGAGGAGAAGTGACAATTCTCAGTGTGTTGAATCTTGCTGTCCATGAACACAGTATGTTTCCATTTATTTAGGTGTTCTTGAATTTCCTTTGGCAGTTTGTGATCTTCAGCATGTACATTTTGTAACACATTTTGTTAAATGTATTTCTGTGTATACTATTTTTTTCTGAGTGACTGCAAGTAGTGTTGAGTTTTTATTTTCAATTTCTGCAAGTTCGTTGTTAGAATATGAGAACACGTTTCATGTTTGTATGTTGATCTTGTATTCTAACATTTTCTGAACTCAGCAGTTCTAAGATCTTTTTTTTTCTTTTTCTTTTTGTATAGTCAGTACTTTCTACGTAGACAACCAGGTCACCTGCATTAGGGACAGTTCTATTATTTCTTTTGCAATATGAGTGTCTTGTATCATCTCTTTTACTTGCCTTATTGGAGATCTTCCTATTTGTACTTCAATCAGCTTCTCGAATCTGTGGGTTTATGTCTTATGACAAATTTGGGAATTTTTCGCTTATTATTTCTTAGAACACCCTTTCACTTCACTCTTTCTACTTCTGTGATTCTGGAAATGTGACTTGGATATTTTTTACTGCTGCAACAAGTTCCTGAGGCTCTATTCTTTTTTATTTTTTTCAGTCTATTTTTATCTTTATTCAGGTTGGGTAAATTATTTTAATCTCTTTTTAAGTTTACTCTCTTACCCATTGTCATCTCATGCTACCATTGAGCCTATTCAGAGAACTGGGGTTTTAAAGATTTTCATCATAGCATTTTTCAGTTCTATCAATTCTATAACTTTTATTTGGTTATTTTTCATCAATTTTTATTTTTTGCTGAGATTTTCTCTTTTTTCATTTGTTTTGAGAAAATTTTTGACTGTTGAAACATTTTATGATGGTTGCTTTCATGTCGTCTGATAATTCCAACCTCTGGTTCATCTCAATGTGGGCAACAGTTGATTGCGTCTTTTTTTTTTTTTTTTTTTTTTTAAATGGAGTCTCACTCCATCACCCAGGCTGGAATGCAATGGTGTGATCTCGGCTCACTGCAGCCTCCACCTCCCAGGTTCAAGCAAATCTCTTGCCTCAGCCTCCCGAGTAGCTGGGATTACAGGTGTGCATCACCACATTCAGCTAATTTTTTATATTTTTAGTAGAGACAGGGTTTCACCGTATTGACCAGGCTAGTCTCAACCTCTTGACCTCAAGTGATCCTCCTGCTTTGGCCTCCCAGAGTGCTGGGATTACAGGCGTGAGCCACCACACCCAACCTGATTGTGTTTTTTCATTCATCCTGTGACATTCTCCTTATGATGACTGATTTTTTTTTTTTTTTATTGTAATCAGGATTTCTAGCTATATTTGTCAGGAGGCTCTTGGTTCCACTTACAGTTTTAATTTAGCACAGCGCCATCCTGTGGAGGTTTAGCACACAGGACGTGGCCCATTGCTGTGGGTCTAATGATGATTGAATTATCAGAGACTTTGAGGGACAATTTTGGACAGCTTGATTTATCTCCGATCGTGTTGCTGGGCTTCTCACTGAACCCTCCTGGTGTTGCTTGAGGAGGTAAAAGGAGCTACCTCCGTTTAAGCTGCCTGTTGTCTTAAGCTGGGGAAAGAGAGTCTATTGACCAGGAGACTAAGACTGCTTCTTGGGAAGGTGCTTGTGGAGGTGACATCCTCCTTGCTGATGAATTGTTGTCTGTGGGAAGGAAAGAGAGTGTCAAGTCCAGTAGTCTGGTGTGAAAGGAGCTTTCTCTGTCCTCTTATTGTCAGTGGGGCATCTGGTCAGCCCAGTACTACTAGGCTGCCCTGGTTTTGTTGAAGGTACTCCTGAGGAGAAATTAGCTTACCTAAGTCATCATCTGTTACTTGTTGGGAGGGGAGGGAGAGGTCAGAAAATGCTGGCTCTACAAAGGAATGAGATCATGTTTTTTGCAGGGACATAGGTGAAGCTGGAAGCCATTAACCTAAGCAAACTAATGCACGAACAGAAAACAAATCACTGCATGTTGTCACTTGCAAGTGGGAGCTGAACAATGAGGACACATGGACACAGAGACGGGAACAGCACACATTGGGGCCTATTGGAGGAGCAGCGGGGTGGGAGGAGAGCATTAGGAAAAATAGGCAATGCATGCTGGAGCTAATTCAACCTAGGAGATGGGTTGATAGATGCAGCAAACCACCACAGCACGCATTTACCTATGTAACAAACCTGCACATCTTGCACATGTACCCAACAACTTAGAAAAATAAAATAATAATAATAACAAAGGCCAGGCGCGGTGGCTCGCGCCTGTAATCCTGACGCTTTGGGAGGCCAAAGCAGTCAGATCATCTGCGGTCAGGAGTTCGAGACCAGACTGACCAACATAGTGAAACCCCGTCTCTACTAAAAATACAAAAGTTAGCCTGGCGTCCTGCACATGCCTGTAATCCCAGCTACTCAGGAGGCTGAGGCTGGAGAATCGCTTGAACCCGGGAGGAGGAGGTTGCAGTGAGCCGAGATCGTGCCATTGCACTGCAGCCTCGGTGACAGAGCGAGATCGTGCCATTGCACTGCAGCCTCGGTGACAGAGCGAGATCGTGCCATTGCACTGCAGCCTCGGTGACAGAGCGAAACTCTGTCTCAAAAAAAAAAAAAAAAAAGAAAAGAAAATGCTGGCTCTATAATGTTCCTCCAGTCCTGATGTCCCTTCTTAGTGTGCTTTCCTCTTTCGATGTTTCTGAATTATGCTTTGGTTGTCCCTTCCATCATTTACTGGTTTTATATTGACACTTAGCAGGTAGTATCGGGGGAAAGGAGTCCACGTGATTTTTTTCTGGACTGGGACTCCAGTGTAATTTTATAAGGTACTTACATTAGATCTTGCTGTAACATAATCTCACATTGTACAATTAACTGTCAGTCTTATGTCCTAAAAAGGGATTTGTTTCTCTTTGAAATACCACATGGAAATCATCATGAGCCTAAATTATGGTCATGTACTAGACACTTTGGAGTAAATGCTATGGAAGTTTTTACAGTATATGCAAATGTTCATTTTGCACTTGTGAAAATTATGTTTTATTAATACAAGTTTTTATATAACTGTCCTTTAGATTTTACCATGCTTGATGATTCATCATTGTGACATCTCACAGCACAGCTGTTTGCCAGGAGTGACATTATAGTGAAGATTTATATAAAATATCTGAAAGTTATGCAGCTCTAATGCTTCCACTCCACGGGTAGTGCCATTAATACCCACATTTAGGATAATAGCTCTGAAAAAAAAAAAAAAAAGTAGTTCCACAAAGAAAGGCTATAGTAATGAAACTGTTTGTCTCTAACATTCCAGCAAAAGAAACATGGCTATAAAATTTGTGTCTAAAAATATCCAGCATCTTCAAGGAGTCAACATTTGAAAGTTGAAATTGAATGGTCGATTTAAAGTAGGTCTTGTTTGGAAAGAGAGAGTGTCTACGTTTATTGGTAACTTTGTAAATAAACTTTTGTATTTTAAAGTACTTTTAGACTTCCAGAAAAAATTCAAAGAGGGTGTTAGTAATTTTATAAATCATTAGGTTGTTGCAGTTTGTGGTGATCACAATTATCATTTAGTTTGGATTGTGTTTGCAATGTGGTTGATAGTTAGAAATTATTAAATTCATGCACAAATAATCCTGCATTTAATTATTATTGTAGAAAGGAGTCAGGATGGATTTTGCTTTTCATTACCTCCAAGTAAAATTTTGATCAGATTTTTTAAAAAGAAGGATTTATATATGGTACTGTAATTTGATTTGATTATGTGTTCAAAGCCTACATAATATACAAGGAAGACTCAGATCTTAATACACCACTAGTTTTTTTTTTTTTTTTTTGAGACAGAGTCTCGCTCTGTCGCCCAGGGAGTCTTGCTCTGTTGCCCAGGCTGGTGTGCAGTGGAGTGATCTCAGCTCACTGCAAGCTCTGCCTACCAGGTTCACGCCTCCCGAGTAGCTGGGACTACAGGAGATGGGGTTTCACCGTGTTAGCCAGGATGGTCTCAATCTCCTGACCTCGTGACCCACCCGCCTCGGCCTCCCAAAACACTTCTATCTTGTAAGACTTTTCCTTTAATGCCTCCATAATGAACAATATATAACATTTATCGAGAGAATTTTAGTCTAGAAATTTCACAAAAAATCTAAAGAAATCTCACTTTTTAAAATTTCTTACATCAAAATAATGATTGAAGAAACAATTGAGAGAACTAAGTCATATTATTTACATAAGGAAAGATAAAAAGAGTTCTGATTTATTTATATTGTTTATTTACTCTTACTATTGCTGTTATTTAACCTTTATTCTAAGGTGGCTTTAAAATAACTTATTATATTTATTTGGTGTAGAATAATTTTATATTTAGAATTAATGATACGTCTGTTTAGTTTTCATTAGTTATCTCTGTCTTCATTTTGCTGTCAATTTTTTGCCTGTGTCAGCATGTCTGTCTTTGTATGAGAGTAGAGGAAAATGTAATGATAACACTTCTATGAGAAGCATTTCATTCTCTAAACCAATCTCCAGTTTAAAAAGAATTGCATGTATTACACTTGTTAAAGTTTTCAAAGGATAGTCACCTTATCTAACTTATTTTCCCAATCTCTCTACATTTACTTATGAGAAAGCTAAAATGTACTGACATAGAATGAATTTTTTTAAGATTACACAGATAAAAAATGAATTTAAGACAAACTTTACAGTATCAGGATCCAAATTCTAACAAAATTAATAGTAATACAATGAAAGGAACGATGTTTTATGCTATCACAGCAGTTTAGTGACTTTGAATATTAAGGCCATCACTTGCAAAATTAATCCTGCAGATATTATTGGGGCAAGGTTTTAGTGAGGAAGAAGGAAAAAGTGTGTAGTGGAAAGAGTTCAAGGTTTTGGTTTAATCTTCTGTTTCTGTGACCCTCATGAAAACAAGGCAACCACTTTATCCTCATCTTTCGCATCAGTAAAAATGATACAAGAGTTCTGTAATGGACTGAATATGTTTCCCTCAAATTCATATGTTGAAATCCTAAACCCCAAGCTGATGATATTAAGATGTACGGCCTTTGGGCTGTGATTAATGACCTTGTAAAAGAGATCCCAGAGAGCTCTCTTGCCCCTTGTACCATGTGAGGATGAAGCAGGAAGCCAGCCCTCTGTGAGGGGAATCCTCCTCAGATATTAAACCTGCCAATCCTTTGATCTTGGGAGTCCCAGGTTCCAAAATTATGAGAAATAATTCCTGTTATTAATAAGCCACTCAGTCTATGTTAGTCTGTTATAGCAGCCTGAACAGACTTAATACAAAAATTCGTAACCTTCCAAACTCCATAATGTTACTGGACAACTCACCCAGAAAAGATATGCATAAACATTAAGTTATGGATTATTATAATAAAGGTAATATTCAACGTGAGGTCTACAATTACTTTATATGTGATTGACTCCAATTTAACCAAAATGTACACAGCCAGTTCACTCTAGTTTTAGAGTCATACCCATGAGTTTTCTCCAAGATAGAATTAATGAATCTAATAACTGACATTGTTAGTCAAACTTTTGATATCAAACATGGCAACCCTTAAATGCTTTTAGTTGATTTATTAATTTTTGTTTCATTTCAATAAATGTGATTACCTAAATTGAGAAAACTGGACACAGTACAAAATATTTCAATGAAAGCTGTGAAAAAATTTTCAATATGTGTTATGAAAACAGTTAATACAAATGTGACGCTGTATTAGTCCATTCTTGCATTGCTATAAAGAACTATCTGAGATTCGGTAATTCATAAAGAAAAGAGACTGAATCGACTCACAGTTCCACAGGCTGTATGGGGAGCATGACTGACAAAGCCTCCAGAAACTTACAATCATGGCAGAAGGCAAAGAGGAAGAAAGCACATCTTACATATCTGGATCAGGAGAAAGAGGGAGAGAAGGGGGAAGTGCTACACACTTTTAAGCAACCAGATTTCATGGGAATGCACTCACTAGCATAAGAACAACAAGGGGGAAGTGCACCCCATCAACAAATCACCTCCCACCCAGCCCCTCCTCCAACAATGAGGATTACAATCCTACATAAGATTTGGGAGGGGACGCAGAGCCAAACAATATTAGAAATCTGTTGCTGCAATGGCACATGACATAAAGGCAAGCACGAGGTGTGACATTTTTCAAGTTTTTAAAGAAGAATGCTCTCTAATTTATGGAAGTAATATTTTCTTAAATTCCCATAATATTATGAGCAGTTAAAAATTATGTAAAATGGACCAGGAGCTGTGGCTCACATCTGTAATCCCAGCACTTTGGAAGGCTGAGGCGTGCTGATCACCTGAGGTCAGCAGTTCAAGACCAGCCTGGCCAACATGGTGAAACCCCATCTCTACTAAAAATACAAAAGTTACGTGGGCATGGTGGTGTGTGCCTGTAATCCCAGGTACTTGGGAGGCTGAGGCAGGAGAATCCCTTGAACCTGGGAGATGGAGCTTGTAGTAAGCAGAGATCTCACCACTGCACTCCAGCCTGAGCAACAAGAGTGAGACACCATCTCAAAATATATATATATATGTAAAATGATATATTTTCACACAAGTTGTTTTACTTTTATGATATTGAATCAGAGTGCTTGTTCAAAGGTTGTTGTTCTTTAGAAAGAATGAAGCTTAATTTATTTCTAAATTTATCACATTTAAAATTTAATTAAAGCATTTTGAAGCTTCTCAGTAAAATGTCTCCCAAAATGAGCTTTAAAATTTTATGATAACACTTTTTCTTCCATCTCTTTCCCTTCCTCTGTTAAATTGTCTCTTCAAACTGTCAGCTAAAACCCAATATCAGCTTTTATAATACCTTCAGTTTCTTTTAGTAGATATAAGCAAATATGAATACACACACGAATGTATATATAATTATATATATATTTCTATATGATCTACTTTTACAAAAATATTGCTATATACATATATACATTTTTTGTGACTCATGCTGTTTTTTAAATTATAAGAGTGTGGTTTATTTTTTTCTGTATTTGCAATCTAATTATTTTCCTTTCACGTTTTACATTTTATTTTATTTTTTATTATAATATTTATTTTAGGTTAAAAGGTACATGTGTAGGTTGGTTATATAGGCAAACTGCATGTCATAGTGGTTTAGTGTACCGGTTATTTTGTCACCCAGGTTGTAAGCATAGTACCCAATAGGTATTTTTACTGATCCTCTCCCTCCTCCCACCGTCCACCTTCAAGTAGGTCCCAGTGTCTGTTGTTACCCTCTTTGTGTCCATATGTTATCATTGTTTGGCTCTCACTTATAAATGAGAGCATGCGGTATTTGGTTTTCTGTTCCTGCGTTAGTTTGTTTAAGATAATGGTCTCCAGCTCCATCCATGCTGCTGTAAAGGACATGATCTCATTCTTTTTTATGGCTGTGTAGTATTCCATAGTGTACCTGTACCACATTTTCCTTATCCTGTCTACCACTGATGGGCATTTAGGGTAGATTCCTTTTCTTTGCTATTGTGAATAGTGTGATGAACACGTGTGCATATGTCTTTATGGTAGAGCAATTTACATTCCTTTGCATGTGTACCCAATAACGGGATTCCTGGGTCGAATGGTAATTCTGTTTCAAGTTCTTTGAGGAGCATCCACACTGCTTTCTCCCATTGCTAAACTAATTTACAAAGCTGGAAGCATTGCGTTACAGGACTTCACACTATATTACAATGTTGCAATAACTAAAACATCATGTTATTGGTACAAAACACAGACACATTGACAAATGAAACAGTATAGGGAGTGTATATTAATACCACACTTGTACACACAATGGAGAAAGGACCCATTATTCAATAACTGGTGCGGGGATAACTGGCTTGCCACATGCAGAAGAATGAAACAGGACTTCTTCCTTGCACCATATACAGAAACCACTCAAGATGAGTTAAAGAGTTAAATGCAAAATGTAAAACCTAAAACTATACAAACCCTGGAAGCTAACCTAGGATATACCGTTCTGGACATACGACCTGGCACAGATTTCATGACGAAGATGCCAGAACATCTTGTTGACGAATATGCAACAAAAATGAAAATTGACAAATGGGACCTCATTAAACGAAAGGGCCTCTGTACAGCAAAAGAAACAATCAACAGAGTAATCAGACAACCTACAGAATGTGAGAAAATATTTACAAACTATGTATTCAACAAAGGTCTAATATCCAGAATCTATCAGGAACTTAAACAAATTTACAAACAGAAACCAAACAATCCCAACGAAAAGTAGACAAAGGCCATGATCAGAGACTTTTCAAAAGAAGACTTAAAAAATTAGCTGTTTTAGGATTAATTTTTTTAAATGTTAAAAAAGAACAGAAAGTCCGTATAATTCCCATATATTCCCTGCTCCCTCTCCCCCATATAGTTTTTCCTGTTGCATTAGTGTCATTAGTGTGCACATTTGTTACAATTAATAATCCATATTGATACATTATTATTAACTCAAGTATATACATTAGGGTTCAGTCTTTGTGTTGTACCAATCTATGGGTTTTGATAAGTGCATAGTGTCATGTATCTACCATTAGAATATCATACAAAACAGTTTTGCTGACCTAAAAATTGCATACGCTTCAGTTCATTTTGCCTTCTTCCCCCATTGAACCACTGTCAGCCGCTGATCTTTGTAGTGTCTTTATGTGTTTTTCAAGATGTCACAGACATACAGATGGCCCTCCTTCTCAGTGGGTTCCGCATTCTCTGATTCAACCAACCGTGAAGCAAAAATACTTTTTTAAAAGTCATACAGTAACAATGAGTATAACTATTTGCATAGTGTTTACACTTTATTACGTATTACAAGTAGTCTAGACATTATTTAAATACATGGAAGGATATGGTTACGTTATATGCAAATACTACAGCATTTTATATAAAGGACTTGAGCATCCTTTGAATTTGATATTCACACAGTGAGGGTAAAGGGAGCTCATCCAGGAACCAATACCCCTGTGGATACCAAGGGACAACTGTAGTTAGAATCACACCGTATGTGACCTTTTCACATAGGCTTCGTTCCCATCTGAAGGACACTCACACACTATGCATTTACTGTTCCTCTGTGTTTTTTGTAGTTTGATAACAGATGTATCACAGTTTATCCATCCACCTATGGAATGACATTTTGGTGCCTCCCAATTTTTGTCAATTATGAATAAAGTTGCTGTAAACATTGATGAGCAAGTTTTTGTGACCATAACTTTTCAACTTCTTCGGGTAAATAACTAGCAGTGGGGTTGCTGGATTGTATAGCAAGACCATGTTTAATTTTTTTTTTTTAAAGCTGCCAACCGTCCTCCAAAGTGAATATACTATTTTGCATTTCTGTCAGCAATCAATGAGAGTTCCATTGTCCCCCATCTTCCCCAGCATTTGGTGATGGCAACAGTTCTGATTTTAGCAGTTCTAATAGATACGTGGTCATATTTTATTGCTGTGTTAAGTTGCAATTCCCTAATGAGAAAATATCTTTTTCATATACAGTTTACTCTTGAACAACATGGGTTTGAATTATACGTGCCCACTTATTCACAGATTTTCTTCCACCTCTGCCAACCCAGAGGCAGCTGGACCAACTTCTCCTTTTCCTCTTCCTCCTAAATCCACCGAAGACAATGAAGATAAAGACCTTTATAATGATTCATTTACACTTACACTTCATAAAAAGTAAATATATTTTTTCTTCCTTATGATTTTCTTAATACTGTTTTCTTTTTTCTAGCTTACTTTATTGTAAGAATACAGTATGTAGTGCACATAACATATAAAATATGTGTTAATCAACTGTTTATTTCTTGGTAAGCCTTCCGGTTAACAGTCGGGTATTAGGAGTTAGGTTTTTGGAGAATCAAAAGTTATACTTGAATTTTCAACTGTTCAGGGTGTCAGGCTCCCTAACCCTTGTGTTTCTCAAGAGTTGACTGTGCTTACTTGTCACCTGTATATCTTCTTCATGAGGTGTCTCTCCTCATCTTTAGTCAACTTTTAATCATTTATTTCCTTTTGTTTTAATAGTTCTTTGTATATTTTGTCAGTTCTCCATCAAATATGTGTTTTAAAAATATATTTTCCAACTCTCTAGCTTGCTTTTTCATTCTCTTTCACAGAGAAGAAAAGAGATACTACTTTCTTTCACTGAAAAAGAAATCCAACTTATTTTTCTGCAAGAATCATGCTTTTGGTGTTGCATAGAAAAACTAAAAATTGACAAATCCAAAATAACATAGATTTTCTTTTCCTTTTTATTTTCTAGAAGTTTCATAGTTTTGTATTTTTTATTTAGTTCTATAATCCACTCTGCATTTTTCTTAATCTTATATCATTAATTTTTTCTTTTATTTGTTTAATCTTCTTAAAAGTTATTTCCATTTTTTCTTGATTTAAGATTAAGTATTTAAAGCTAATTTTTTTCTCTAAATTTTGTATTGCTTCATCACAAAAATTATGATCTAGGAATTTCAGATCATTTATTTAATCATGTGCAAATTTATTTGCATTTCATCTTCATGCCAGTGTTGTCAAAGAAGGAAGTGTTTGTCAATTTAAATAACACAGGTGATTTCTATTCTCTGATGTTATTTTTATTTGATCATATTGCCATCAAAAAGCATTGTCTTTACTATTCTTAATTTTCTAAGTTTTCCTTTATGACTTAATATAATGGTAATTATATAATGGTAACTTTTGTTACTTAACATCATGGTATGCTATGTCCAGGGTAACATGAATAATACTTATCAATTATATATCCTCTATATTTTATAAGGTTTTATGTCTCATAAGATATTTTTTAAAAACTGATTTGATTTTGCTCAGAGTTAATTACATTCTCCAACTATGTAACGGGCTTCCATCTATTTGTCCTCATACAACATGTAGCTATAACTATGGTACTCAGTTAGAGACATGCATGACTTTCAGCTTAACTGAGGAAGACAAACTTTAACATAATAAAGTCTGTTTCTGATAATGGATTTCTTCTGCAATTGTTTAATATGGCTTTGTGCTGGCTCTTTTCATTTTCATCATTGTCAACCATTTAGTTTACATGTTTTTAAAATATATATTACATATCTGGCTGGTTTTTGCTTTTTGATACAATAGAAAATCAGCTTTTATTTCTTAACCAGGGGAGATTGGTTTATTGGTTTATTTTGCTACTGTTGTGTATGGATTGACTTTTTAGATGTTTTATGTAGTACCCGGCATTTAATATATTTTCCTTTAATAATCTTTCCTTAGTTTTCAAAATTTATTTATTGCCTGTAGTCTTGTATTTAAAGTAGATTGCATTTTTTTCAAAAGTTTATTGAATATTTCTAACATTTTTAATCTTTGTAGAATATCTATAAATGCCCTATTATGAATAATAACATTATGAAGATCTGTGATTCCTCTTTTTACCCTCCTTTTCTAAATCATCAGATTTTCATCAATAAAAGCCAAATTGTCAGGTTTAAACTACATTTATGACTCCCTGCTATAATAAACGAGGAATCAATAGCTTATTCTACATCTTATGTTTACTTCCCTCTTTTACTTCCAACTTTTAAAATTTGTATTTTTTTATTTTAGGAGTATATTCCATTTTTATTGTTCTATATCCCAAATGTCAATATTTGTTTTAGGGTGTCCTTGTATAAGTAAATAAATTCATCACTCACCATCACTCCTTAAGCCATGGTTTTTTCAATTGTGTCTGATCGGATGCTATTTATCTTCCAGAAATTAGAAAAAGGCAATCTCACCACAATAATATTTCTTAAGTGATTGCAACTTTAGAATGTTAATACCTTGTGTGATTAAAAAGAAGCCTGTCAGAGTATATAGTTTGGAAGCTTGACTCTATTTTTTTTCTCTGATTATTTTGAGGGTATTATTTCACTATTGTTTATGTTGAATATGGCAAAGAATAAATTTGAGCCTCCATCCTTCTCCCTTATCAGGGATCCAGTTCTCTGCCTGTTTGCCAAAATATCCATTCTTAATCATTAAGCTCTAATAATTCTATTTTGCTCATGTATAAATGTAGACTACTCTGGGATAAGCTGTGATTTTTAAAATGTAGATTCAAGTAAGTATTTTTTATTTTAAAAAGTTTGCTTTGTGTCTATACATTTATTAGTGTATCTTTTATAAACTGATTCTGTATATGTTGTGTCTTTCTCATTGCGTCTGTATCTATAAATTATATTTGGTTTTCCTTTATTCCAATTGAATTAATTTACACTTTTTCATTTCTATCTTTAATGTATCTTCATGTCATTTTTATTCTCCTGTGTCTATTCTCACTTAAAATTGTGCTTTCATATTTGTGTTTTGCTTTTCCTTCTATGTCTTTCTGAAATTTCTGCCAGTGCAGCTGTCATTTTTTTCATATTGCCATCTTTTCCTGTGTGTTTTCTTTTATTGGTAACTTTTACTTATTATTGTAGATTTTCTCAATGGCCTACCAGTTCTTTTTTAATTTGTTCATTATGGGATTACTCCTGGTTCTTAAGGTGAGTGTGCCAGTTATTAAAGTAATTACGATATTTTACACTATAAGGTAGGGAACGTAGCCAATGACATATCTGCTTTTCCAGATATCTCTGTGTTAACTTCTCCCAGTAGGACAACTACAAGAAAACTATGTGACTGAAAGAGAAAGAAAGGGATTTGCTCCTTCATTTACTTCCCTGGGGCTTCCTGTTGGCTTGCAGTTCCTTGAAGCCGTTATCCCAGCAAAACTTTCCTCTGCAGCCACAGAGCCTCCCCAAAGCAGCAGCTGAATTCAATTTCATTATTTTTAGAGGTTTGTGGAACCAGCTCCCTGGTCCACCCTCCATGTACACATAGCCCACCGTCAACACCAGCACCATCCGGTCAATCACTGCTCTTCCAATGTCTGACCTTCACACCTATGGGGCTGTTCCTCAAAACATCGCAGTTTCGATGATTTTAGAATTTTCCTTTTGCTTCCTCAGCCTGAGGAAATAATAAAATATAATGAAAATATTAAAATTATACTATTTACAACACCCAAAAACAGTGGCATTATGCTTAGTACATAGAAAGCTATACATGAGAGCATTTTCCCACCATAATTATAAAAAAGAAAATCTGATAACTGCCAAAATAATTACTTGTTCTTGAGTTTATCAGAAACCCTGGTCACAAGGCAAACAAGTGGGCTGAATTTTAAAATGCAACAAACCCCACTTCAAGGGAACCTTGGTGATGCTTCATTTTAAGAACACAAGAAGTAGAGGTAACTACCATAAAAGTGTCTGTGAAGACTGCTAAATGTTTAATTAATGTTTACCAGTTATATGGGTGATCACAAGGAATTAGAATCTCTGAGAGATGCAAATATAAAGAAAGTTTGCAATGAACTGCAAGCTCTTTTCCAAGGGCATCTCCTCGGTATTCTTCAGAAAGTCTGAGTGGGAGCGGTGCAGACTTGCAATTGTCCACACTGGTGGTGCATAGGCATGCAATTCTATCCCACTCCTGGCTCTTTCAGATGAAGCAAAGCCTCAGGCTTGCTTGGGGTCGGGGAGGGAGGAACTACATCGTAGCTCAGGGTCCAGGCAAATATATCAGGCTTCCTGAGGATTAAGGGGAAGGAAGCATTTTTTGACTTTGAGGGAAGGCCGGAAGTCACCTGGACTCACCATGTGTCTCTTACTGTGTTAAAAAGCAACAGCAATCTACTTTTACAGAGTGGTCAGAAACCCTTCTGCTACCATTTCTAGCAATCATACCCTGCCACTGTAGGAAGAGTAAAAGCAAACACTTCTTAAGCCACCTGAACTGCAATAAAGTTGCTCAGGCCTAAGATTCTACCCTGATAAATAACAAAGTTTTGAAATACATGTATATATACATATGTCTGTTCAGAGATTGCCATCCCCTACCATAGCCAGACACGACCAAGTATCAGTGGTGTAAAATGGTGTATCAGTTGTGTATCCGTGGTGTAAAATGAACAATTTCAGAACATTTCTGGAGAGAAATAGTAATTTCTTTTTATTTTATAAAAGAAAGTATGATATTTACTGAAAATATACAGCAATTAAATTTTTCAATATATATATATACATTTGCAATACATATCAATAATATAATTTTAGCACATTTAATTAATTAGAAGTTTATTGGGTGAAAAACTAGTTTTCAAAATCACAAGTACACTTGTTTCCCTGAGTTTAGTTCCCCTCATTGCTTTTTACTACTGTAACTGTCAGTTTCAAATGTGTCCATTGGAAAGTAGCTAGGATTAATAATGGTGCTGCTTTCTGATGTAGCGGGATGTGTTTTGCATGTCTGAAAAATCAATGTGACCCTAGAATAGAGGTTGTCATGATCTACCTTTCCCAAGTGTCATATCACTTGGGAGGAAATAGAAGAGAGTTTTGCCTTCTAGATGCAGGTAATAAGACCAAATAGAATGAAATGGAATTCTGGGGCGGAAGTCAACTACGGAACAAACTTGACAGGTATTATCGTTGCATAAAGTTTTATAAGAACTGATGTTATGATTCTACAGGTTATTCATTCTGTATGATTTACTCCAAAATTTAGTTTTTCAAAAAACTAGATTCCCTTTCAGTCTTAATTTTATCAAGATCATGTATCTATGGAAATAATTTATATATATATAAAAATTCTATATTTCATTTATACAGGGATTTATACATTGCAACATTTTCAGAGATACTATACAATATCATTGTACATCCATGACATTGCTGTGAGGCCATTCGTACTGACAGTGTGAAATGCATTAGAGCTATTAAATGATTTGTATCAGTTCACATGATTTGTAAATGGTGAAGACAGGAGTGGCCACTCTTCTGTCTCCTAACAAATTACCCAAAGAAAATGCAGCACTCCCTGATACCGTGTCGGATACTTCTGGAGTTTGAAGAGGCATGCCATTGAGAAAGATTGAACAGGCATGCAACTGGAGAAGATTTATATCAATTAGGTAAATGCCAGTAAGCCTCCTTGCCTTTCTGTCTTACTAAATGTTATTTACCATAATAATTACTTTGCCTTCTGGTGGACTTTGGCTTTAACTCCCTAACGCTAAATATTTGCATTTGTATTAATGAAGACATATAAGTATAGGCTTTGCCAGAAATTTGGCTCTCAAGACCAATCAGTTTAGGTCAAAAGGCCAAGAACTTTTCACGCACTGTTACCTACTTATGTATTGTTCGTATTCTTTATTTTATTGGACATTATTGACGTCCTCAGTAATTCACTTTTAAACATGAAAAAATTCTAAACATTCACAAATATTTCAGTTCTTATTATTCTTTATAGAAACAAATACAAATTAATTATATACCAATAAGTATGTTCTCATTGAGGGTCAGAAAGTCTCTCATTTTATCAAAAAAAAAAAAAAGAAAGCGATGCTTGTAATTTGTAACAATTTTTTTTTTTTTTAGTTTAAAAATATTTTACTGGCCAGACGTGGTGGCTCACACCTGTAAATCCCAGCACTTTGGGAGGCCAAGGCAGGTGGATCACTTGAGGTCAGGAGTTCGAAACCAGTCTGGCCAACATGGTGAAACCCCGTCTCTACTAAAAATACAAAAATTAGCTGGGTGTGTTGGTGTATGCCTGTAATCCCAGTTACTTGGGCAGCTAAGGCAGGAGAATCACTTGAACCTGGGAAATGAAGGCTTCAGTGAGCCCAGGTTGTGTGACTGCACGCCAGCCTGGGCAACAGAGCGAGACTCTGTCTCATAAAAAAAAAAAAATAAATAAATAAAAATATTTTATTATAATATTTGCAGTTACATTCTAAATAGGTTAAGTATATCAAGATGTCACATTCTTTCAGGGAAAAGTGAAAAAAATATTGTTAGTTTCTGATTTGGTTTGGCTCTGTGTTCCCACTCAATTCCCATTTTGAATTGTACCCCCATAATTTCCACATGTGTGGGCGCGAACTGGTGGGAGATAATTAAATCATGGGGGCAGTTTCCCCCATACTGCTTTCATGATAGTGAATATGTCTCATGAAATCTGACGGTTTTAAAAACCGAAGTTCCTCTACATAAGCTCTCTCTTTTTTTTTTCCAGCCATCCACGTAAGATGTGACTTGCTCCGCTTTGCCTTCTGCCGTGATTCTGATGCCTCCACAGACACTTGGAACTGTGAGTCCCATTGATATGGTTTGGCTCTCTGTCCCCACCCAAATCTCACCTTGAATTGTACTCTCCTAATTCCCACGTGTTGTGGGAGAAACCCAGTGGGAGATCATTGAGGGGGCAGTTTCCCTCATACTGTTTTCATGGTAGTGAATAAGTCTCACGAGATCTGATGGCTTTATCAGGGATTTCTGCTTTTGTATCTTCCTCATTCCCTCTTGGTCTGTTGCCATCCATGTAAGATGGGACTTGCTTCTCCTTGGCTTTGACCATGATAGTGAGGCTTCCCCAGCCACGTGGAACTGTAAGTCAAATTAAACCTCTTTCTTTCGTAAATTGCCCAGTCTCAAGTACGTCTTTATCAGCAGCCAGAGGGAAGATGAACCAATACATCAATTAAAGGTCTTTCTTTTGTAAGTTACCCAGTCTCGGGTATGTCTTTATGAGCAGTATGAAAAGGGACTAATACAGTAAGTTGGTACTAGTAGAGTGGGGCATTGCTGAAAAGATACCAGAAAATGTGGAAACGCCTTTGGTGCTGGGTAACAGGCAGAGGTTGCAACCATTTGGAGGGCTCAGAAGAAGACAGGAAAATGTGGGAAAGCTTGAAACTTCCTAGAGACTTGTCGAGTGATTTGACCAACGGCCTGATAGAAATATGAAGAACGAGGTTCAGGCTGAGGTGGTCTCATATGGAGACGAGGAACTTGTTGAGAATTGAAGCAAAGGTGACTCTTGTTATGTTTTAGCAGAGACTGGCAGCATTTTTTCCCCTGTCCTAGAGATTTGTGGAACTCTGAACTTGAGAGAGATGATTTAGGGTATCTGGCGGAAGAAATTTCTAAGCAACAAAGCATTAAAGATGATACTTGGGTGCTGTTAAGGGCATTCAGTTTTATAAGAGAAGCACAGCATACAAGTTCAGAAAATTTGCAGCCTGGCAATGTGATAGAAAAGAAAAACCCATTTTCTAGGGAGAAGTTCAAGCCCTCTGCAGACCTTTGCATAAGTAACAGGGAGCCGAATGTTAATCTCCAAGACAATGGGGAAAATGTCTCCATGGCATATCAGAAGTCTTCACGGAAGTCCTTCTCATCAAAGGTCCCGAGCCCTAGAAAAAAAAAACGTTTCGTGGGCCAGGCCCAGAGTCCCCCTTTGTGTGCTGCCTAGGGACTTGGTGCCCTGTGTCCCAGCCACTTCAGCTGTGGATGAAAACCATGGCTTCGGAGGGTGCAAGCCCCAAACCTTGGCAGCTTCTATTTGGTGTTCAGCCTGTGGTTACACGGAAGTCAGTAATTGGGATTTGAGAATTTCTGCCTAGATTTCAGAAGATGTATGGAAATGCCTGGATGCCCAGTCAGAAGTTTGCTGCAGTGGCAGGGTGCTGGAGAACCTAGCTCATGGAGAACCTTTGCTAGGGCAGCGCAGAAGGGAAATGTGGGATTGGAGTGCCCGAACAGAGTCCCTACTGGGAAATCACCTAGTGGAGCTGTGAGAAGAAGGCCACTGTCCTCCAGCCTCCAGAATGCTACATCCACTGACAGTTTGCACCACGCACCTGGGAAAGCCATCGACACTCAATGTCAGCTCATGAAAGTAGCCGGGAGGGAGGCTGTACCCTGCAAGGCCACAGGGGCGAGGCTTCCCAAGACCATGGGAGCCCACCTCTTGCATCAGCATCATCTGGATATGAGACATGGAGTAAAAGGAGATCATTCTGGATCTTTAAGATTTGAGTGCCCCACTGGATGTTGGATTTCCATGTGGCCTGTAGCCCCTGTGTTTCAGCCAATTTCTCCCATTTGGGATGGCTGTATTTACCCAATTCCTATACCCCCATTGTATCTAGGAAGAAACTAACGTGCTTTTGGTTTTACAGGCTCATAGGTGGAAGAGACTTGCCTTGTCTCAGATGAGACTTTGGACTATGGACTTTTGAGTTAAGGCTGAAATGAGTTAAGGCTTTGAAGGACTGTTGGGAAGGCATGATTGTGTTTTGAAATATGAGGACATGAGATATGGGAGGGGTTAGGGTGGAATAATGTGGTTTGCCTCTGTGGCCCACCCAAATCTCATCTTAAATTGTACTCCCATAATTCTCACATGTTGTGAGAGGAACCTGGTGGGAGTTAATTAAATCATGTGGTGGTTTCCCCCACACTGTTCTCATGGTAGTAAGTAAGTCTCATGAGATCTGATGGTTTGATAAGGGGAAACCCCTTTTCCTTGGCTCTCATTCTCCCTCTTGCTGCCACCTTGTGAGATGTGCCTTTTACGGTCCACCATGATTGTGAGGCTTCCCCAGCCAGGTGGAACTGAAGTCCAATAAACCTCTTTGTTTTGTAAGTTGCCCAGTCTTGGGTATGTCTTTATCAGCAATGGGAAAATGAACTAATACCATTTGATATTTTAGCAACATTCTATATCTACAACTAAGCCTTTCTGTGAAAGTCAAATATTCCTATAGAGAAGGTGGCTAAATCAATGCTATTTAGAAATCCTAAACAAATCTCTTTCAGGAGAAATTACTTTTTAGGCTAAGTGACTTTCAAATAATGGTTTATTTATAATGAAACTGATAAGCATTTTACCACAGAGTGTGATTGCTTCTAAACTGCTGAATAGATAAAAAGTGTTTTCATTTGTTTTTTAAAAATGTTATCTCTAAGTTCATATTTCTTTGAAGACAGATGTGGAAGTCCTCATTGCCTTACAACATAACCCCAGATGACATCACAGGTACTGATGACACTGTCGTTGTTTAGCTAGATCACTTCATGCCCTTGCAGATTGATAAAATCACCATAGGAAGTAGAATTCCGTAGTTCAAACTGAAAAGCAAAATATAGAAAGTAAAAATAAATGAGGAAAACAGCCCCAGCAGTAATGATTAAGTTTGGCAATAGAAATGTGATGTCCTCAGACTCTAAATACATGTTATATAAGTATATTATACTGCCAAAAGATTGCTACAAGGCACAAGGAGTTACACTGAACATCTAAGGACATTAGCATTGACTGTTCCAATGCACTAGGGGATGGATTAGCATCACTGTTGATGTGTACAATTATGAAATTGTCTCAGTGAGAATGAGATCTAGAGACATAATTTAAGAAATAATTCTAACTGTTTTCAATGAGTAGGTTATCATTATAATTGTAACTGTTATTATGAAACTATTCAGTTGTTACTGATAGTTTTTTTTTTTTCCTCTTAGAATCAGATGTATATCGATATAGATGGCTATGTCCTAACTGTGCTGGTAAATATCAGGGCCACATCTTGCCAGAATGCAAATCTTGCTTGGTTTTTGGTTCCCTGACTATGAAAAGGAAGTAGATTGGATCTACAGCTCTAAGTGCAGATGGAACATACTAACTGCTAGAAATGTCTACTTCTGTATTCCATGCATTTCTGAGACATTTTATTCACCTCAAGATATAGCTGTGCTGCCACTTGATTTGTTTTTACTCTAGTGTTGCTGAATTCTTGAATTTCTAGTCTCTGAATATGTACAGAAAAAAATTACTGCTCTGGTGGGCTCAGATCATTTGTTCTCTTACAAATGGAGCATGGCTATGCAGAAGGTACAGTCCATGGATTCTACGTATTGAAGCACACAGTGGGAAAGACAGTGTTTTACTTCTCTTTACGGGTACATATCTTGCTTTTTTCACCTCCAAGTATCTTGATAAAATAATATATTAGAACATATTGCAGAACTGCTGATTTCCTAATCTGCAATATATAAATTTAACATTTTTTAAACAAAATAATTTATGACTTATTTATAGTTATCCAAGATTGATGTTCAGTGATTCTTTTTTAAAATTTTTAATTATTTGAAGTCAGTTATTTCAAGACTATTCTAGAATAATTAGGATGGAAATGAATTAGATGGTTCTGTGTCAATTTCAAGTTTAATATTCAATATATTCCAAGATGATTCCTTGTGCCTTTTCGAAATCCGATAAAAATGTGTCTATTTTCAGTCCTTTGGCAGCACTTTTCTTCAGTACATTTTTAGTTTGTTTTTAAGTTGATGATTAGCATGAGTAACAAAGGAACAACATTCCTTCTGAGAGCCTGGGCCACCTTAGGGAAAATCATGGGTAAGTTTGGAAGACACAAATCATCACCCTTACTTTCACATTACAAAAGCATCTCTTTGCTATATAAATTTTCACTTTTTCAACACCAAGACCAGTCTAATGGTTATATACACGTAAATATATAAACACGTAACTGTGTTTTACTTAATCCAGAAATTTCCATAAACAAACATGCTCCACAGAAATATTTTTTGAGGGAAAGGAAACATTTCAAGTTATCTAAAAATAATTTACCCCCTGCATTTTTCTAGACAGAAATTAATGATAGTAATGCCTATTACCATCTGCTTTATAGATCCTTTGGTGATCTAATTTTACAGAAAAAGAAATACACTTACCACTGAAAAAAACATATTTTTTAAAGGACATTTTTCTTCCTGTCCATTAGGAAGTTTAAAATTTCTAAGATAAATAAAATAAGAAGTTCATTTTTCTTAACCAGGTCATTAAGAAAATATGAAGAAGAACAAGACAAGACACAAATATTGTTTCATTGTATGAACCTATCACAATAATTTGTTTTAGCATTTTTTACATATACTTATTAATATTTGACTATGGTTAAAACATGAATTGTGTACTTCTATGAGTCAAAGATGACTGATTGATTTCTTACTTAGATGAATCCTAGTTATTTTGAAACTTGTTTAGATAAAAATAATTTTCCAGTGAGACGATTTTATAAGTGTCATACAAGTTGGTTGAACCTCAGTTAATTACTCTTTTGACTTTAATTTTAGAAAATGGACAGTAGTTTATGCCAAAAATGATTCTGTTCATGATTATCTGGTATGAGCCTCAACAAATTAAAATTGAGGAGATTTATAGAATGTAACTAAGTCGAGATTCTAGAGTGGGAATCAAACTCCTCCTGATTGCATATGATTCTGTATGTGCTTAATTAAAGTGATTAGCAACACTGTTTTAAATAGAATCTCCCCGTACCTCTTCTTTGAGCTCTTCCAGCCTCATCGTCCACACTGTGCTCTGTGTATCCAATCACCTGTCAGACTGTATCCACTCTTCCCTCTCTGTGCACGTCAGCTTCTGCACATAAGAAACCCTCTTTCTGGAATGTATGTTTTCATCTCTTCACTGTAAAACTACTATCTCCATTAAGTCTTTTCTTATTTATTTTAATTTAGTTCTATTTAATCCAGTATTCTATGCCTTGCACAGAATCTTGCACAAAATGGATTGGCTTTTCCCAATCAGTTGGGATTTCTCTCTCCATTGACTTCCTGTGTCAGTTGATTCATTTTGATTTATATTTATAATATAATGGACCATGTTTTAGTTGTTTGTACACACAAAAGAAATGTGTTTAGTCCATCTTTATATTTTCTATAATGGTTAATATATCTTGCTGACTTTTTAGAAATATGTCCTTAGTTTCTACATACATTCCACACATAGCTTTCATTTATAGATATTTAAATTGCTGATTGAAGCATATGTTGCATCAGATAAATTGTTTGTTAAATGGATATGATAAAAGTCCCAACAGTCAGTGGCAATTCTACCTTTTGTTGTCATGCTAAGAGAATGTTACCGTCAATTTCAAAGAATATCTGGAACGTCTTATTTACATTTCCCACATTCTATCCATTGACTGAAAGATTTTTGGATGTCACCAGGTCTCATGATGTGTTTTACAAACTCCTTTTCTAAAAGGCATCAGTCTTACAATTTAGTATTTCTAAATTCTTGCAATGGTCACCTAAGGATCACTATAATTGTATAAAAACTTAGAAATACAGTTTTAGAAATAAACTAAAAATAAAATATAACTAAGGATGACTATAGTTATATTATATAGTTATATAAGGATCACTATGTATTATTTAAAGATTACTATAATTATATATAAAAATTTAGAAATCTATTTTTAGAAATATAACTAAATATAACATAATTTTAGAAATATAAATATAATATAATTTTAGAAATATAACTAAATATAAAAATTTAGAAATATAACTTTAATGCCATGTATATTGAAAAGTATATTTCTAAATTCTCACAGTGGTAATCTAAGGATCACTCTATATATGTATAGTTGATATATACACTATCAATATCTATATTATATACACACCATATACATACACTATATATAGTGTATAAATATATACACTATATGTACTTATAGAGAGCCTATAATTTCATTCATCTGCTAGCACTTTTCATCTTCTTTGTTATGCTTTCATAACAACAAAAACCATGTAGCTTCCCAAACTCACTATGCTCTTCCAAGCTTCATCATCTAGAAACACGTTATTCTCTGCCTCTGGAGATTCCGTCCCCTATTTAGCCATATATGGCAATTTTCCATTTTTTGTTTGTTTGTTTGTTAGTGTCATCTCAAATGTTACCCCTGTGTAGAGAGTTACTCAACTCTCTCATTAGGACAAGAGTGTTTTCTTCTGCTTAATTACACATTGTAGGATATCATTACTTTATTTTTCAATTGTTGGGTGCAGCTGTGGAAATTGTTTGCCCTTCCATAAGCCCCATTTTTTATCACATCTTCAAATTTTGGAGAATGTCTCATATGTACATGTATATATATAAAAAATATTATTTGAATAAATTTATAAATAGATCATTTTGCATGACACAGAATGCTGGATTACATATTTTTTTCTTTCTGAAGAAAATTTTTATTCAAATTCATTCAAATTTTTGTTATATTAAATGTCATAATTTATTGATTATATTTTTAAAAAATATCTTTTCATTTGAGATCATAGAGGAAATACAAAAGTCATTCAACTCCCAGAATGGTGTCTAACCCAAGTTGTTCATGAACATTTTAACTTAATCTCACAATCAAAAAGAGTAGAATTTGCTTCCAGTCTTCCGTTGAAATGGCAGTGCTCTGTGGAAGTCACAGATTGTGGTTTTTAATGCCATGTGTACATCTAGCTGCAAAGAAGCCTACAAAATGTAGTCTCTAACTATAATGAGATTTTATTACAAATATTAAGGAAAGGAAAAATGAACATTGGAGAAAATTAGCAATAACTGCCACAGGGAGTAAATATTAGCATTTTAGCATTTTGTTTTTAGAGTGGTTGCGTACTTAATCTCTGATAATTCTAATTCTGAAAAAGGATCAGCTTAAATTTGGTTTATATTTCATCAATTCATTATTTGTAAGATTAAAATATTCTAACATTCCAAACATTTACCTACTATAACTCTAAAATGCTTTAAATTATTATGTTAATTTTAACACTGATATTTAATTCCAACTTAATTTCTTTGATTTTTTTTCTTTCTTTGGAAATCTCTATACTCTTAGCCAATTCTTTGATTTTACTCACTTTCTTGTATAATGGGTTGTGTAGAAGGCTGCAATTCCTGAAGGAAAAGAGACTAGTTGCGCATTATTGACATTAGTTGTGTAATAAAATCCAAGCTTATTGGATGGGTCAAAAGATTACCTGGCTGATTCTATTAAGGACTGATTTCAGAACTACAAGAATGAAAACATGCACTTCAAGAGGAAAGATTCTCAGAAGTGTTATATAGCAGGCGGTGAAACAAGATTCCTGTTTCCTTGGAGGTTTGACTGACAGGGCAGTGCCATTAAGTCAGAGAGACAACATACGATAGTTCATCGTCATGTATTGAACCAGCTTATGGTTCAATCTACTTAGATTATAGATTTAAAGATTGCAACTGGGTCTGGCTCTTTGCTGAATGGGTGCAGCAGAGGAAAAGCATTTAAATATGTTGCTATTTTTTTTTTCTTTTTCCTAGATCGATGGCCGAATTCTGAATGAAATGAGATGAGGAAGAAACATAAATTTTTAAAAACAGAGAAATACAAAAGTGAAAGGTGTGTATGAAGGTTATAAGATATGGCATGTATATGAGGCATTGCTTGAGAAAATAACCCTGGCAAGAAATGGTGCTGGAAAGCTAAATGAAAGAAACAAACAAATAACTTTTTGATTTATAAGGTTGAACAGTTTCAAATGACAATAGGCTATGTATGACCCTAAAAGAGAAGCAGAAGTCTTGATCACATATGAATTGATTGATTGACAGCATTTACTGTATGCTTACAGTACATCCACTGTTTGGCAGGGAATGTGTTCAGAACCAGAAAGTCCTCGGTGAGCAAAGACTAAATGTTCTTAGGTTTACTATTTTAAGTGTGTGTGCCACATCAGTGATGAAACTTTTCAAGATGATGACAGGTAGTTTTCAAAGGTCTTCAATCCATAGGTTTGAGTGATATGACAATTGAGGTGAATATAATAGAGAAATGAGAAAGAATGAGGGTATACATAGACCGCATGAGACTCAAAGGAACACAAGTTTTCAAAGTCACTGGATGTGTATTGATTTGGTGTAGTTTCAGCCGCTGTGCCATCCTAGCCCTGAACTGTCTTGGGTGGAAGTAGGCGATGGAGTCAATGGGGCGTCTCCTCCCTCCTCCGGAGACTAGGACTGCTATGTGTCTGCTATGCATCTAGTCACTCAGATATTCCATTACAGATTATTTTAAATTCCGTGTACTGGAAAGATTTGAAATTCATTAAAGGATTCCTAAACATTTTAATTTTTGGTGGATTTTCCAAATTTTTTTTTTAATAAGGAAAACTCAAAAATACTTTTTGACTATTAAAAAAATGTCCCCAGACATGACGCTCTGACCTTTGTTTTTAATTATTTGTGATTTGAAATTGATTGTAGCAATGCTGTAGCATAATAGCTGAAACTCTATCCTGACAGCCTCTTGTATGCCACAAACAGATTTAATATCTTCTTTCTTGGGTTTCTAATAAGATATCAGCACTTTTGAGTCTTAGGATACTCTGCATTTAGAATACTCTGCTTTTAATCGAGTCATTTCTGTTTCCCTTTTCTCCATGATCACCCTTCCAGCTCACTCATAACATACGATAACTCTAAACTTCTTGATGGCAAGGACTGTATTTGTCTTGATGACAAGGCTGAGATCTTTGAGTCTCTGCCTACAGTAACTCAAATACATATCTATTATATAGATCTTTATGCTAATTTTTTTAAAAAGAAAGAAAAATAAAAGAAACATATTTTGGCAATATCATACATGTTTTCTCCAATCATTCGTAAATTTAAGTGGTATACTGGTATACTATTTAATAATTCCATTAAACTCTTGATTTGATAACAGGTGACCAGAGTAATTCCTTTAGAAAATCAGATGCCAGTAGAGTTTTTGGAAGATTATTTAACAGAAATATCTTAAAGCTATCTTCTTCACAAATTGTCACCTGCTATTACAAACTTCCTATTGAGGTATCTGTATCAAACCATGCTGGCTAGCTCCTAGAGTACTACCTAAAATGATAAATTTTAACTGTGCATTTATTATGCATTCAAACATCCATGTCTTTAAAATCTAAATCTGTCACTGAGACATGTTTCCATCTTTTTAAGAGAAATTAAGCAAAGCTGTATGTTTTTCACATGTGTACCAGAGCTGCCCTTCACATGTAAGGTAACTATATAACCATCAGTAATCTGTCTTAGGAAGGGCCATGATTTCTTTTTATATTCAAGAAACAATAATGCCAGCTCATAGTCTGTATAACTGAGAGGAGTTCCATCCTCTCCCACATCTGTGTGAACATCCTACTGACTTCTCCATTTGCCTGAAGGTCTCAACTCCTCTGTCATTCTTGTGGTTCTTTTGTCCCCAATTCTTTATGCTATTCTCACTGCTTCTTTTCTAGTTTAAAGAAACCAAGATTCGTTTCTGAACCCTCAAAATACTTTACAAAACCGTGTGTTGATTCAACAGGCTTTGCTGTAGCTCGAGGGTGATATAAGATAATTTTATCAAGCAAAAGGGTAGCAAACATAAGTACCAGAGACAGCAGCTATGCACTTCCTGAAAGCTTCTTAGGGATGAGCCCCCGCTCAGTAACTCCGCCCACCATGTTGCTGAGGACCTCTGCTCCCCCACGCTGAAATCCATGTCTGTTTTTTGATAACCAAATAGAGCATACAGAATTGTTTGGGGGCATCTGTTTCTCCAAACAAGAAAATATCATCATCTAAAATTGAATTTTGGTATGCACTTTTAGCAACAAAAAAACTTAGAGAAACCTTTGAAATTTCAGTTTTGCTTGGAGGATGTCAAACATGCAGAATGAAATTCTTAAGCAGAGGTGATGAGCTGAGAGGTCTTTGCAAGTGGAGAGCATTTCCTAAGCAGGATCCCAGCTCCCAACAGTGGCAGAAAGGCCCAGGCCACTCCATGCCTCCTCAGCATGGCTGGTAGAAATCTCTCCTCTGCACACATGGTTATTAACATGGCTTCTTTCTGTATGTGTCTGAGATTATGCCACAAACAGAAAAATGAAGCAATGGGCCAAAGCATGTACTTTTTCACTTAAAATAAATTGTGATTGTTTTGAAATGCTAATGAATTTTAAACGTCTTCTTTAATGTTGTATTTCCCTTGGCACAGATAAACGTTCTCATCAAAAAATAGTCAATCATATAAGGTGTGAGTTTAGAAATAAGATCTTAGTTTGTCCATTTGTCAGTTCTTCTATGTATTTATCTAGCTCTTATCACCATGGTAACTGTGCATCTCTGGGGTGCATATCCAATCTAAAGCTTCCATTCAAGCCTCTTCCTCATTGCTTTACTTCTGCTGATTTCCAGAGTTGGGTATTTTAAATGTATACTTCTTACATCTCCTGGCTGGATCCACAGAAGGTGAGTTTAAAAACTCTGAACTGCACCGAGGCAGCCGGTTAACTCAGTGTTAGAGCGTGATGCTAATAAAAAATCTAAGCTGCAATGTGAATATAAACTTAGAGGTTAATAAAGCTAGACAAATATAAGTTTGCGTGAGCAGGATATTGACTTACTTTTTAAATGGTTCCAGAGCTTGAAAATCAAATGTTTAGGAATTTGTCATTTCCTAAACACGCAGTTTCTTAAAATGAAAGAGCATTTGACGTTTTATCCAAAGTCTTCTCAAAGGATAGACAGAAAAACTTGTTTTATTTCTCAGAAAGTGAATCAATAGTTTTCTTTTAAACATCAAGGCTCCTGTTATAGAGGAATTTAGTATCAGCACTTACAGATGTGAAGAGGTATCCTCTATGGCCTCAGAAAAGAGGGTGATGGGATTGTAGTTTGAGATCGACAGAATAAGTTTAGAAAAATGTAATTGCAAAGTAATATACAACATCACCTTAATGGAAAAAGCAACAACAACAACAACAACAACAGAAGCAAATAAATCTGCTTGAGTTTGCCAGGAAGGTGTGACAGTTACCTCATAGATTATAATTAATATCTAAATACGAATATATCAGTCACTGATGGTGCTTGCAATCTATGAAAATATCTAAAAAATTGAGTCAGAGAAGCAAAATACGGACATTGCCCATCCACAGAGGTTCAGGATAAATTATCTGTCCTTCTGTGTTTGTGAGTTTTAATCTTTTATGTAAGAAGAATGAAGAAACACATTATCTCTTTTAATCTTAATGACATTAAGCATCCATTTTTCACAACTAATTTTTATTGTTCTTAATCTTTCCTCCCTGAAATGAGGCCATATGATTTCCATATGTGATTTTTATAGTTTGTAGATGAGGAATGAATTCAACAGCACAACCAGTTCACTTCTCACTGCAAATTCATATACCGATTGTCTGGTTTTATGAAGCATTTCCCTGAGAAGTTTTAGTTATACATGCGTCATTGATAAGGATCACTCCTGGGCAAAGAATTTTTAACTGAATAATGTTAAACCTGAATACAGGCCAATTTGGCAAGAAAGTTAAAGGCTGAGGGGACCAAATGGCTTTCCTAAGATTTCCCTTCTGATTTTTAAATGCTTATTTGTAAAGTTCTGCGGACTTATACAAATGTAGAGCTAAAGAAAGGGACTAAAACATTTATATTGATTTGATTTAAAGGTGGAATGCATTTGCTCAAAGTCTTTGAGCTCAGGTGGGTGAACAGCTCCCCCATGCACAGATGTGACTTAGTTCCCTCACTTCCACCCTGGCAGGATCACCTGTTTCTTATTTCTTATTCAGAGCAACCCAGTGACATATGTATTTGTTTATTATGAGTATTGTGTTCCCTTTCTGCCTTCGACTCTGTGTTTATGTGAGAATTACCTGTAAAGGTAAACTGAGGCTGGAGCCAAACCAGGAATGAAGACACAAGGCAAATGGCAGTGAGAATAGCCTTTATTAGGACTCCGGGGCGAGGTTCCTCCGTCCAGAGGTGTGGGGGAGGAAGTCACGCTGAGGGAGGAGGGGAGGGGCTTTTTATAGCCGGAGAGGTAGGGAAGCTGGTTGTGCAAACAGGGCCTGGGGGGTCTTGAAACTGCTAGGGCAGGAGTCAAGTAAGGGTCATGAGGAAGGGGTCTTTGGAAACTGTTAACCGAAACTGCTGTTTACGAACTTGTGGAATGCCGGTGAGCTGCAGGTCATGGGGGGGTGTGGTTGCCCAGCCGGAACTGTAAGTCTGCGGGTGCGTACAAGCGTGAAGGGAGTCTTTAACAAAAGGCCTGCTACGCCGGGTAACGCCGCCATGTTGGGTCTAGATTCCTGCCTAACATTACCTAGCCAGATAGAAAACAGACCCTCCCTCAGGAGATAACTTCTCTCCCCTGTAGTTAATAGAATTTCTACTGGGATAAGCTACAAATGATATATGGGACATTCCTTAGTTTTATCTTCATACGGTAAGTGATATATCTGTATCTATATCTATCTATATATACACACACAACAAATACACATATATGTATGTGTATATATATGTATGTATATGTATATATACACACACACACATATATATAAGGGGGAATCATTGCATTGTTTTATGTGATTTTTAGCAAGTAATCTTTCTCATATCTGCGTGAAGCAAGGTACCCCCTCTGAAGTTAGGTTCCTACTCTCCCAAAGGGATTGGGAGGTAAGGCAATCCTTTCCTTTATTCCTTGATTGCATTTCAAAGGGATGGTTCCCAAGTCCTTGAGAAAAACATTCCTGGTTTGTGAAACAGTCAAGAAACTTTTAAAGGTATTTGCATCTCAGAGGGGCAGATAAAATATTATAATTACAAGTTTTTGGAAATAAATGCTCCAAGAAAACAATAGGGAAGAAAAGGCCCGTGGGGGTTCACCTGGATTCTGTAAGGGTTGGTAAGCGGGAGATCAGAGGCACAGAGGCAGGAAAATGCGTCTATGTTTAGTGAAGCCGAGGGAAAATTTAGGGCCTTGTTGGACAAGAGAAAAATGTGGATAGTCTTTCTTTAAAAGTCATTGTGAAAATCCTGCTTCCGTCAACCTTCCCAGACCTCCGAGAGACTTTTTGCAGTCGACAATCTCTAGAAATATGTGAGCAGTTCCTGATAATCCTGGAGGTGTGCTTTGTGTATTAAAGACACACCTGTTTGTCCAGATGAACTGCTTTTTCGCTTCAATCAGAAACAGGATCTTGGAGCTTCTATGGTCATAGCTAAAATACACCCCCAAATGCTTATTCACCATCAACTTTGTGCCTACCACCTGGACTGAAGCTTGATGTGCCATGATCAAGAAGGTGAAATCTTTAACTTCTAGGCACTTACACTTTACTGGGGAAGACAAATGAGGAAACAGGTAATTACCATATACAGATTAATTACTCTGTAATGCGGTAAATTAATAGTTTATTTTTAGTAGGTGCTATGGAAGAACATAGGAGGGCCACGTAACCCAAATTTGGTATCAAGAACAATTTACTAGAGGTATTAATATTTGAGAGGTAAGTTGATATGAATGATAGCAGGAACAAGGGAAAATATGCCAGGAATGTCCCACTACATGAAATAATTATGATTAAATAGTGAAACTCAAATACGAAATGCAAACAGTAAAAGACCTTTAAAATCCTGCTAGGACATTTGTATTAAATGCAACAGTGATCCATTGATGAGTTTTAAGAAAAGAAATGATACAAACGATCTGATTTACACTGTAGAATTATCACTCTGGCAGTATAAAGGGAAAAGAAATCTGAGGGGGCCAATTCTGGAGACGTGGATAACCATTTAATGACTTTTGCAGTAAATCAGGCAAGAAGTAAAAGGTAATTTGTTATGCAAATTTTGGGTTTCTGGTCAATTAACAGTCATCAAGTGCTTAAAATTCAGGATGGCCAGGAGTGACTACAATTTCTCAAATCCATGGCTCTTCTATCAGCTTAATATCCACGGGGACCTCTTTTTTCCCTTCCCTTCACTACTTTTCCTCTCTTCTGAACAATGCAGTCATAAAGGCATTTGGGGGGACAGAGTGAGGCAGAAATTATATTCCGCTGTTGTTGCACTGAATGTTTCATCATGCCAATTAAGCCCTGTTGGTTGGTTGTTATTTTTGTACAAGTCTTGCATATCCTTAACTGATTTACTGCCTACTATTTCTATGAAACATGGAGGGAAGGGTGTTGAAATCATCAGTAATAACTGAGGATGTGTCTATTACTCTTCACACTTCTGCAAGTGTTTGCTTCCTGTATATTTAACCTCTTTTTTAGGGGTGCATAAACCTTTAGGATTTTTTCTGGCTTTCCCTCCCATTTTGTTTCTCTTTTAGGGATTCCAGTTGCATGCATATCGGGATATTCAAGCCTGACGCTATGTTCATTAGCACCTTTTGAGGATTTTATTATCTCTTTTCATGGTAGAATGTTTAAATCTTTTTCTGAGGTTTTTTTTGTTTCGTTTTGTTTACAATTTTTTTCTTGTTTTGAGTTCACAAATGTTTCCTATTATAACATCTAATCAGCTGTTAATTCTGCCCAGTGTACTTTTCATTTATGTCCTGTGTTTTATCTTTTTATCTCTAGTATTTTGATTGGACTTTTTTTTAGTCTTTCATGTCTCTACATGCTCAACTTTTCTTTTCACTTCTTAGCCTAAGGAATAGGATATGAACACTATTATAATGCCCTTTATTATTCTATCATTGATATCATAGTTCAGTGATTGATTTTCCCTCTATGTATAAATCATGTTTTTGTTTGTTTCTTTGTTTCTTTGCATGCCTAGTAATTTTCATTAGATTACAACTATTGTGAATTTTTTCCTTGCTTGGGTGTTGGGTACAGTTAAATAAATAATCTTGAACTTTGTTCTGGAATTCAACTTACTTACTTAAAAACAGTTTCATTTTTGGGGGGCCTTGCTTTTAAGCTTTGTTTTGTAGGATTTTATCAACCTCCAGCCTAGGGCTGTTATGGTTTGCCTGTGTCCCCACCCAAACCTCGTCTTGAATTCCCACATGTTTGTGGGAGGGACCCGGTGGGTGTTAATTGAGTCATGGGGGGAAGTCCTTCCCATGCTACTTTCGTGATAGTGAATAAGTCTCATGAGCTCTGATGGTTTAAACAAGAGGAGTTCCCTTGCACAAGCTCTCTCTTTTTTTGCCTGCAGCCATCCATGGAAGATATGACTTGCTCCCTTTGCCTTCTGCCATGATTGTGAGGCTTCACAAGCCACATGAAACTATGAAACCTTTTTATTTTGTAAATTGCCCTGTCTAGGGTATGTATTTTTCAGCAGCATGAAATTGGACTAATACAGAAACGAAACTGCCTTTCCACTGCCTCTTTGTTCTATCAGGGCCCCTGGCCAAATGGACAGGGTCCACCAACATCACCATTGGATTTTCCCCTCTCAGTTCACCAACTCACAGCAGTTTTCTCTGGAAACACTCTCACAGACACCCCCAGAAACAATGCTTCACCAGTTCTCTAGGTATTCCTTAACCTGGTCAGTTTGACACCTAAAATCTTTATTATGTATTGGCTTACTTATTTGTAACCAAAAACACATGAGGTAGGTAGGTAGTTGTATGAGTCAGGGTTCTCCAAAGTAGCAAACCAATAGGGTAAGTGGTGTACTCTGTAAATCTCTAGACCTCTCTCTTTCATTGGGAAACTCCCTTCTCCCTGGTACCCCACCCTAAGAAGTCCAGGCACCTTAGCTGCTCTGTGCTCCCAACTCCATCTCTTCCATTTAGGAAAGTGGCCAGGCTTCCTCTCCGTTGTTCTCCTGGTGAACAGGAAACCTCCTGCAGTAACCTGAAAATTTGTAGGTCTTGTCTCATTTGTAGATCTTCTTTCAAGATTGCTGTCTTGCATTGACTGAATTTCAACTATGTTGTTTATTTAGTTCCTTCAGGTAAGAGAGTAATTCTGGTCCATACTATTTCACACTGATCAGAAGCAGATTTCTTCACATCCATACTGAAATGATTGATTTTGTGTTTAACGCCCAGCTATGACTTTGTTTTAACTTTTTCTCTGTCATGATTTTTTCTTTCCTGTCATTCCCTGTAATCTATTCTTACTGTGTTATATATTTTATTCAGCATTATGCTTTTATTCAAAACAGGCTCTGTTTCTTTAAGTGCTAAGAATTATTGTATAAGTTATATTCCAGAGATATTTATTGCATTTAATTCATATAAATAAAAAAAAGCTTCTTCTTTATGTCTCCTTTACAAGAAAATAAATATGTTAATGTAGACTAAAATTTGCTTCCTAAATATTAGGATGTAATAATTATTATGATCATAATTCTAAGTAGGAACTTCTCTCCAAACCAAACTAGGAGAACCATTTAGATAGTGACACATGACCACTTAAGTTCTATCAAAACATTTATTGAGCTCTTATCTTTTGTCAGACGTTGTTTAAAGTCTTTATTATGTATTGGCTTATTTATTTCTAACTAAAAACACATGAGGTAGGTAGGTAGATGTATGAGTCAGGGTTCTCCGAAGTAGCAAACCAATAGGGTGAGTATATGTGTATATGTGATCTATTATAAAGAATGGATCCACACAATTATGGAACCAGGTATATCTCAAAATATTGGGATGAGCCAGCAAGTTGGGGACCCAAGAGACTTGGTCGCTCATTTCCAGTCCTAGTCTGAAGTTCTATGAACCAAGAAAGCCAGTGGTGTAGTTTCTTTCAGCAGCCTGGCAGGCTTTAGACTAGGAAGAGCTGATGGCTCAGTCTGCATCTGAAAGCAGGAACTTCAACTGATGTTTTAGTTTGAAGGGAATCAGATAGGAGGAATTCTGTCTTACTTGGATAAGGGTCACCACTATTATTGTATTCAGGCTTTCAACTGATTGGGTGAGGCCAACCCACATTAGGGAGAGAACTAGCTTTATTCCTTCTATTGATTTAAATGATAATCTTATCTTTAAAAAATACCCTCAAGGAAACACCCAGCTAATGTTTGGGCAAATATCTGAGTTCCTAGTGACCTAGTCACGATGACAAATAAAATTAACTCTTAGAGTGGCATCATCCCTATTTTATAACTGAAGAAACTGAGTCACAGGAAAGTGAATTAATTGACTAAAGGTCACATAGAACATTAGCATTTGAGTCAGAAATTCAACCCAGTGGATCTGTCCCCAGTGTACAGATACTCATAGACTTGAAATGGTGCTACATTCTCATTGTATGATAGATTTATCTGGACATAACCCTACTGTAAATAACACCCATCAACGCATAGCTCTTTCACCATGTTGTGAAGTAGAAAAATGATAAGTAGAACTATTTTAGGTTGGGTACTATCTGTATAAATTTTAATTACTCTGTTATATTCTTCTTTGTAGAATTTCCTGGAGGTTAATTTTGAAAATGAACGTTTATAGTCGTGTCTTTTCAGAAGTAAGAAAATAAGAATTTAGACTTCATTGATAATCATGAAAGGAGTAGTGATATTTTTTCATGTAGGTGGACATCTATAAAAATTTTCTTATCTCAAAGCTGACTGATAATTTTTGCTTGTAAAAATCTAGATTATTAGCATTCATTCACATTATTATACAATGAGATATTGGAAAAGCTTACATGCTCTATAGAGGATCATGGTCTTTTCTTTTTTTTTCCCTGAGACAGAGTCTCACTTCTGTTGCCTGAGCTGGAGTGCAGTGGTGCAATCACAGCTCACTGCAGCCTTGACTTCTTGGACTCAGGCAATTCTCCCACATCAGCCTTTCGAGCAGCTGGAACAACTACATGTATGCACCACCATGCTGAGTTAATTTTTTGTATTTTTACTAGAGATGTGAAACCTCATCTCTAGTAAAAATACAAAATTTTTTTTTTTTGCCCAGGCTGGTCTCAAACTCCTGGGCTCAAGTGATCCTCGTGCCTCGGCCTCCCAGAGTGCTGGGATTACAGGCATGAGCCACCTTGCCTGGCTGGAGTATCATGTTCTTACTATTAACACAGTGGAAGAGTAATTTGTCCCAATGAGCATGTTATTCTGAGTTCGGTTTCGGTAATCAGAAATATTAAGGTCTAATTTGCATTCCTTGGTCTAATTTTCATAGTCAAAACTAGAATAACTGTGCTGACTGGCATAAAAAAGGGGAAAAAAAATTATCAATGAGGAAGCAAATGAAAACTAGTCTACAAAATGCCACTCTTCCCAGGTGATATACCTGGCAACAATATTATGTATATAACTGTATTATACGGACATATGGTTTCTGTCTTTTGGCCTATCCAAATGTTGATCTCATGTATTTTATGTGCAGTTATATCTGTGATATCAGAGCATTTTGCTAATGAAATGTAGCTTTTTCTCAGCATCTTTCTTTTAATAGGAATTATCATAATGTTCCTATTAAAATAATTTTTCTATTTGTCTGTTCATACATAAAATTAGGAAAAACTGAGCTTAAATAAATAGCGAATATTGTGTTTTACTGCAGTTCCTTCCAACTCTTTTATCCCATTGTGATTTATAGTTATCACTAGGTCTTTTTATTGAAATAATAAGTTGCTTACTTATATTTAGGTAATTACTAGATTGTTTTTCTTCTATTTTAAGTGACTGTACCCTTTTACATGTATGCTTGCAAGTCGCCAAAATAAAAAGTGAAATATAAATATATGAACACTTGATGTCTTGCTATATAAGGCTTTATTGTCTATAAAACATCTTTTTTTAATTTTTTTCACATATTTAACTCATTCATTTGATATAACCTCTAAATTATCCATACATTTTGATCTAAAGGAAAGTTTTATAAATGTACTAATTTAGCAAGGTTAAAGATCCTGATTAACATGGAAGGGAGTATTGATGTTCAAATATACATATAGTTATGAAAGGGATAATACAGGTTCTAATCTGGCTATTTGTAAACACTTAATTTGCATATGCAAAATATGGTGTTATTAAACTATTTAATACCTACTATGTATTTATAATAACCTTTATCAAGTTATAATTTACATTAATAAGATGCTCTATTTTGAATGTACAGCCCTATGTATTTTGACAAAGGTATACATTCTTGTAACTGCTATCAGAATCAAAATAATTTTTTATCATCACAAAAATTGCTTTTGTGATCCTTCGCAGTTAATCCCCTAAACCCCATGACTCTCAACCCAAACAACCACTGAACTACTTTCCAACACCAAAGATTAGCATTTTTATCCCAGAATTTCATAGACATGGAATCCGATAGTAGGTATATTTTGTATCTGTTTTGGTTTATTTAATCTGAGCAAAAATGTTTCTGAGGTCTCTCTGAGGTAGGAGGCAGGCAGCACTCATCATGGACCAGATTAAAGACTGTCTGAAACCGGTAAAAGGTTCAGGAAGCACCTTTTGCTGTCCATCAGTACAGGGCATTGGCAGCAGTGCCAGGATAGTTTACCATTGCCATGACAATACCTGGAAGTTACCGGCCATTTTCTAGCTATTCTGAATAACCCGCCCCTTAATTAGAATGTCATTAAATGTGGTATAAATATGACTGAAAACCAATCCCATGCTGCTGCGTTCTGAACACTGCCTATGAGGTAGCCTTTCTTAACTGGAGCAGTCAGGGTGCTGCAAAACTGCTGC
The DNA here is from genome assembly GCF_000951035.1 of Colobus angolensis palliatus. Lineage (NCBI taxonomy): Eukaryota > Metazoa > Chordata > Mammalia > Primates > Cercopithecidae > Colobus > Colobus angolensis. Next base: position 696,253 of record NW_012118365.1, read on the forward strand.
AGGCCCAATAACAGTGCATTCTTTCACCAGTGGCTCACTCTTGAATTCTTCCCTGGGCAAAGTCAATAACCTGTCCTGCATCCTATTTGTGTTGTTGCATGTATTAAAAATCTGTTTCCTTTTTATTGCAAGTTTTTGCATGGCCATAGTTTTAATTTCTCGTGGGTACATGTCCAGGAATAGAGAGTGCATGTTTAACTCCATAAGAAGCCCCATATGGTCTTTCAAAATGATTATAACATTTACACTCCTACCAGCAATAGATGAGAGGTCTAGTGTGACATCTTCACAACATTGAGGTGTGTGTTTTTAATTTCAGCCACACTCATAAATTTCTAGTGGTTTCTCACCATAGAGTTTTGACTATGATCAAATTAGACTAGGAATGCAAATTATCCCTTAATATTACTGATTACTGAAATTGAACTCAGAATAACATGTTCATTGGGACAAATTATTGTTCCACTGTATTAACAATAAGAACATGATACTCCAGCCAGGTAAAGTGGCTCATGCCTGTAATCCCAGCAAGCCCCAATAATGGTATTGATCATCATGTGATTATTAGCCATTGGTATATCTTTTTGTGAATTTTCTACTCAACTCTTTTACCTACTTTTGTTATGTGACAGAGTTAAAAGAATAGTTTAAAATTGATTGATATATGATGTGTTAGAAATAATTTTGCATATATTTTCTCACAATATGAGCATTGTATTTTGTTATTGTTAATGAAGACTTCTTATGAGCAATAGTTTGAATTTAGACAAAGTCTAATTTATTCATTTTTAAATGATTGCTGTCCTAAGAAATATTTTCCTGTGCCCAAATTGCAAATATTTTCTCCTAAGATATTTTATCAAAGACTTGAACTTTTAGGTCTTATTTTTAAATCAATTATCAATTTTATTTAATTTTATACATAATCTGTAGTTGTCTTTGAGATTAATTTATTTGCTGTATGACACTCCAATTATTCCAGCACCATTTGTTGAAGAACCTATTTCTTTCCCTTGATTGACCTTGACATCTTGTCAAAGATCAACTTACCACATATGCATTCATTTATTTCTGAAATATTTATGTTCCTTTTTTCCATATTTACAACAATTTATACCAACACCACACTTCATTATTTATTGCACCTTCTAAAAATTCTTTATATTAGGTAGTATAAATCTTCTATTTTTACTTTTTTATAGATTTTTTTACCATTAAAAATCCTTTCAATTTCTGTATACCTGTATATATATATTTATACAGGTATCTGTCAATAATTTTACTAAGAAATCTTGCCAATTTCTACAAGAAACTGTATTGAGATTTTACTTAAGATTGCACTGAATTTATAAGAAACAGGTTACAACTGATATCAATATATATTTTTAAATTTATATTTTTAAATTGACAAATAATAATTGTATGTACTTATGGGATACAGTGTGATGTTTGATAATACAAACATTGTACAATGTTTAAATAAGGCTAATTAACATATCTATCGCCTTACATACTTATCCTTCCTTTATGGTGAGAACATCTAAAATCTACTCCTTTAAAGACATACAAGCAGTCAACAAATATATGAAAACATGCTCAAAATCACTAATTATCAGGGAAACGCAACTCAAAACCACAATGTGATACCACATTACTACTGTAAGAATGATCATAATTTAAAAATTTAAATAAAAAGATGTTGGCATGAATTTGGTGAAAGGACACTTTTACACTACTGGTGGGAATGTTAACCAGTAAAGCAACTAGTGGAAATAGTATGGATTTTACTTAAAGAACTAAAACCATTTGATCCAGCAATTCCACTACTGGGTACCTACATAGAAGAAAAGGAGTCATTACATGAAAAAGACACATGCACACACATGTTTATAGCAGAACAATTCGCAATTGCAAAAATACGGAACTAGCTGAAAAGCCCATCAACCAACAAATGGATAAAGAAAATGTTATATATATATATATAACTCAGCCATATATATATATGGCTGAGTAGTATTCTATGGCGCATGTATATATTGGTAGGCTAATTAATTGCTGCCTCAATTTCTGAACTTGTTATTGGTCATTCAGGGATTCGATTTCTTCCTGGTTTAGTCGTGGGAGGCTGTATGTGTCCAGGAACTTATTCATTTCTTCTAGATTTTCTAGTTTATTTGCATAGAGGTGTTTACAGTTTTCTCAGGTGGTAGTTTGTATTTTTGTGGGATCAGTGGTCTTATATTTAAATCTTTGATCTGTTTAGAGTTGACTCATATATGTGAAATGAGGTATGAATTTAGCATTCTCCTTATAGATAACCAATTTTACCTACAGCGTTTAGTGAAGATACAGTGCTTTCCTTTGTGTGCTTATGGCACCTTTATTGTGTGCTTATGGCACCTTTGCTGAATGTCACTTGATCAAATGCATGAGTTTATTTCTGCGCTCTCTATCCTATTGGTCAATGTGTCTGATTTTATGCCAGCACCATCATGTTTTGATTACTGTAACTTTAATATATTTTGAAATCAGGTAGTGTGATGCCTACAGCTTTGTTCCTTTTGCACAAGACTGTTTTGTCCATTTGAGGTTCTTTATAGTTCTATAATAATTTCTTAATAATACTGAGCCTTTCAATCTATGAGCATGATATATGTTTTTTTTTATTGAGTTCTTCTTTTCTTTAGGCATTTTTGGGTCAGTGTATTGGCCATGCACATATTTCCTTAAACTAATCTCTAAATATTTAATGATGAATTTGCTATTTAAATATAATTTTTAAAATTTTATACTTTAATTTTTCATTGCTTGTGTGTGAGTATATTTGCCTCATTTCTTGAGGCCTTGCTAAATTCACTTGTTATTTTTATATTTCTTCATTTTTATTTATTCATTAAGAGGTTCTATGTATATAATCAAGTAATTTGCAAATAAAACACTTATAATTTCTTCTTTCTTCTGTGCCCTTTATGTTCTTTCTCCAACCTGTTGCACTAACTAGGACCTCCATCACAATGTTAAATAGCGGTGATGAGAGTGAACCTCACTTTCCTGTACTGCTTAGAAGAAATGTGTTCATTCTTTGACCAGTAAATGAGATGTTAGACGTAGGTTCCTTTGAATAACTCAATTATTAACTTAATGACAATCCTTCTATTCTGTTTTAGTAAGAGGACTTTTATCTTTTGTTTCTGTTTTCATCAAAATGGTAATTGAAACTTCTCAATGCCTTGTCTGTTGAGATGATCAGGCACTGTTGTCCTTTACCAAGTTAAGATGCTAAATTGCTTTATTTAATTTTCAAATATTTTTAGTTTTTCATTTGATTATAATGGAATTAAATTATAAATTAGTAAGAAAAAGATATCAAAAATATCCCCTAAGTACTTGAACATTAAGCAGCATATGTTTACATTTCATCCATCAAGTAAGAAACAAAAGATATTAGGAAATATTTTAACCTTACAATAAAACACAACATTTCAAAATATGTAGGATGCAGCTAAAGCAGTGTTTAGAGATACATTTATAGCTTTAAATGCTTAATTTAAAAATCATGAAAGCTGTAAATCAATTATCTAAATTTAAATCAATGAGAGTACTAGAAAGAAGGAAATAATAATAAGAGGGAAGTGAATATAATAGAACATAATCTATAGACAAAAATCATTGAAATAAAAATGTAGCTCTTTGAAGCTGTAGGCATTCATATCTCATCTTTTATATTTATACTTTATTTTATGTTTTAACCTAAAAAATTCTGAAGAGAACTTCAGTTCCTATGTATATTATTTTCAAATAGAAAATCTGGTTTAAAATTATATATTTTAAAAGCTGCCTCTTTATATGGTGCAGATTTTCTGATTGTGATTAAGTATGTATTGGTGTATGTGCAACATGATTACAATGTAAGCTGTTATGACTTCTATGAATCAGGATCTTGTTATCAAAATAGAAACCACTTTTAGGATTGCAGGTGGATTTTTTTAGAAGAAATAGGTTTAAAAAGGGTTAGTAGAGTCAGAAAAACAAAAAGGAACCATTTGTGACTCTCAGGGATCTGATTCCATTTTAGCTCCTTAGCTAAGGAAGCAAACTTTCTTTTAGACTTCAGTAAGTCCATCTTTATGAACCTACCTTTGCTGAAAATGCGATAGACACACACATATAAACACACATGATCTGACACTATTGGTTCTGAGTGTACGCCAGGGCTCCTGATGCCCGATGTTATTAATTAATGCTACAATAACTATGCAGTCAGCACGCCTCCTGATAGGACCACCACCTTCATGATGAAACACAAGCTCAGCTGCAACCAGAGAAGATGCTAAAGCCATCTGTGGAATTAGAGTGTCCTCGACCTTCTTCTCACCTCAAATTTCATGTGCAGATCTTCAGTGAGAACTTAACCATCACTCACTTGTCAAGGAAACCTGAAAATGTAATTTGTAAGTGTATCAGTCAGTTTTCATGTTGCTGACAAAGGCATACCTGAAACTGGGAAGAAAAGGAAGTTTAATTGGCTTATAGTTCCACATGTCTGGGGAGGCCTCAGAATCAAGGCAGGAGGCAAAAGGCAATTCTTACATGGAAGCAGCAGGAGAAAAATGAGAAGGAAGCGAAAGTGGAAACCCTTGAGAAACCCATCAGATCTCATGAGACTTATTCACTATCACAAGAGTAGAACGGGAAAGACCAGCCCCCATGATTCAATTACCTGTCCCTGGGTCCCTCCCACAGCACGTGGAATTCTGGGAGATACGATTCAAGTTGAGATTTGGAGGGTGGGTTGGGGGGGCCACAGCGATACTATATGAGTAAGTGTGCAGACCCGGGAAGATTATAGAAGTGTAGATATGAGCTGAATATCAATGGACAGTAATGGACTATGTGCTGTTTGCATACTTCGCACAAAATACCTATCTGGGCAACTTAATTATGCTGCTTTTACTACTTTGTTTCACCAACATTTTCAGCAAATCTTAAGGTTACATAACAACAGTCAGTTATCTCCGATAGTACTTCCAAAGTTGATGGGCAACAGTATTAAGTACTTTGTAATGTATTTTTGATTTGACTTCAATGTAACATTTGGAGAAGTTGCTGAAAAAAGTTAATTCATATTTGAATACTAAGCATATACAAAGTATGTAACGTAAGATTTGACTCTAATCTCATCAACAATCTAGTTTCTACCAAGTAAAGGCACATATATTTTCCTCTTTCAAGTGCCCCCCATTACTATGAGGATAAAATCTGAAGTTCCTATCATGGCATGCAAGAAACCATGATGCCTGAGTCAGCAGAAATCTCTAATCCCTAACCATCTCATTTACCATGCCCTCTTTCAGCTCCCACATGGTAAGCCAATTTGTAGGGGCTTTTTCCTCCCTAATTATGCTCAATACTCACATCCTTTTTTCTGCTTTTTGACATTTCTGGGTCCTACTCATATATTAAGGGTCGATCATACATACTCTTTCAGAGAGGCCTTCCAGCCAATATCATTTAAATGGAAGCCCAATTCCACCTCCAGAGGTTCTCTAGTTTATCATTCAGCTTTTTTTTTTCCTTGTAGCACTCATCATTATCTGATTTACATTACACATTTTTTGCCTACATTTTTGTTGTCTCTTTCCTTACTGTAACGTAAGTATCACAATGGAAATGTTTCATTTCTCCTGATAATTGCAGTTTCAAGTACATACAGAAGATTCTTGTCACAGAAAATCCATACACAGGTATGAACAATGATTTAAAGAATCGATGAATATTTGATCCTCCCCATACCTACACATACCCAACTGTAGATATGATAGATACGGCAAGCTGAATACTCACAATCCATTTTCTCCTCCTTCCTTTCTTGAAATAATTGGTTACAGTGGTAATGATTTTAGCAAAATAAGACTTAATTTCCCAGATATCTTTGCAGTTCTGGTCATGTTCCACAATTCAGAGCAGTAACATGTAAGTGGAAACCTGTATCTGTTTTCTCAGTTTCTTTTCATGTGCAGTGAAAATGGGAACGTTTCATTTCCTTATGAAGTGGTACCCATTCCTCTTTGTTTCTTGCTTTGATATCCTCCTATCTGATCTATAAATAGCAGGTTGGATGATATTATATAAATAGCAATATGTCTAAGGTCAGTCACCTTCGCAATAGCTGAGTGACAACTTAAATCTATGTTTTCCTGCTCCAATTTTATAACTGAAGCATAAACATATATATCAAGATTCATCCTCACTACTGGAATCTGTATCTGTCGGTTACATTGAATAACAAGAATCTGAAGAGTAGCATATCCTGCAGACTAGATCAGAGAACCCGTTCAAAGCCCCTTCCCCTTGCCTTCACTTATCCTAGAAATTATAAAACTAAATCAATCAGCTTTTTAGACTCCTCTTCCAAACAGAAGTGGTTATGTAAAATGTACCTGGCTGAATAGCTTTAAGGGGAGCTTTCTGGGGTTGGCTCCCTTTCCTATCAAAGATACAAAGACTCACAGCAAAAGGTATTAAGCATTTCAAATAATTTTTTTCTGTTTGAAGTGTGTGAACAACTCCTAAAGGTGTAGCATTCATTATGTGACTGTGACGATGCCCTAGATTGAATGTGTGTGTCCTCCTGCAATTCGTATTTTAAGACATAAAACCCCAAAGATGATAATATTCAAAGGTATAATCTTTGGAAAGTGATTAGTGCTCTTATAATAGAGATCCTCAAGAGTTCTCCTGGTCTTCCATCACATGAGGACACAGTTAGAAACCAGCTCTCTATAAGCCAGACTTGCCAGCCTCCAGAACTGTGAGAAATAAATTCCTGTTGTTTATAAGCCAGTCAGTCTATGGCATTCTCTTACAGTAGCTTAAACAGACTAAGGGGACGAGGGCCACAAGCTCAGGATGGCAGGGCAAAAAGAGAGATTCCAGGTCCCTGGTAGCATTGTTACTTTGCTGAGCCCTGACCTGCAAACCTACAGAAAGTTTTGTTAGTTTTATGGAAGAAAAAGGATCCTTTAATTTTTTGAGCCATTCTTGGTTTTCTGTTATTCAAAGCTGTACTAAACACTAACTGAACCAGAGTTCGTACTGAATATGATGTAGAACAGAGGTCACCTACCTCTGGCCTGAGCACCCGATTGAGCTCACTGTCTGTATTGTTAAAGAAAGTTTTCCTGGAATACAGAACACATTTACATGAAATCTTGGGCATTTTGAAAATTTCTGAGATCTCTTAAATGATTATGAAAGAAAAGTGTGAAGTACTTGACAATAGGAGCACTTTTAGTTGCATAACCTTGAACTTCTCATTGTGTCACCAATAGAACTTGGTAACCCTACATGTCTAGATTTCTTAGTGTCTCGATCTGTGTTAACAAAAATGCACTAAAGCACTAAAATAGTTTCTTCAGTTATCTAGGAAAAGTCAGATCATCTTGGTGAGTAAGAGGTATACGGCCGTTTATGCATTTCTCCTGATAATACTGGTAAAACAGTTTGAGAGTGCTGAGTGCCTCCAAAGCCTCATTGTAGGCTTTTAATTTTCAGTCATTTTTGCCAATCCAGGTGTATCTGTTTGGAAAGTGAAAATAAGTAAATAAGTAAATAATGGTACAAAAATATTTAGGAAATTGGAAATGAGACTCTAAATTCATATAAACACTAAAAAGTAATCAATAGATGATATGCAGCATTTGCTCTGAAGCTGGAATGCAATTGCTAAAGCAGTATCTAAATGTATTACATGTCTCTGCTCAACAGTCTCCAAAGATGGCCATTTTTCCCTTCTTCTCTCCCTGCACATGGAGGTTGTATATCTCCCCTTAACCTTGGTCTGCCCTTTGACTTGCCTCTACTAATACAGAGCATTAGAAATGATAATCTTGTAGTTCTAGGTTTACCCTTTAAGAGGCCTGTCTGCTTCCTTCTGAGGAGAAGTCTTCTACAGTGTAAGAAATCCAAATCTCTAGAGACCTCCATATTGTGAGGAAGACCACGTTCACCATGTGGAAAGATCACAGATGGAGAAGAATTGAGAAATGCAAAGATAGTGTGTGAAGAAGAATTGAGAAATGCAAAGATTATATGTGGAGAAGAATTGACAAATCTAATATGTGAGACAGTCAGAATCAAGTTCCTGGAAATATGACCCCAGTTGAACCCTCCATTTAGCTTCCAGGCATTTGAACCATCCAGCTGAGGTCTGAAGTCATATAGCTGAGAGGGACCTTCTTTGCCCTGTCCAAAGTGCTGACCGAAAGACTCATGAGAAAATAAATGGATGTTCTTTTATGTCCCTAAGTTGGGGGTAGTTTGTTAATGCAACAATAGATAACTAAAACATCAGGTTGTTACTTGTGTGTTAATATATCTTTGTTTAAGTAAAAACGAAGTTCAAGTGGTTACTTAAGCTTTTACATTTCACAAACTGGCATCTAGTTAAAGCTTCCCTGATAGTCTCCCAAGTGTATCCAAGCCACAGTGCATTATTTTTAAATTCAGATATTTGAATACAAGTCAAAGTTCACAAATCACCTTTGCAAAACATGTCTAGTAAGTTCACATGATGCTGCATCAGATGGCATAATCTTAAGGGCAACACATTGCATTAATTCCAATCACATTTCTAGATAATTTACTATAAGCTTGCTCTGGGCAAAAACAAAAAAAAGAAGAAACTATGATTCATACTTTTACATACCTCACGGTTTGTGGGGAAAGTTGCCTTATTTAAACATAATGCATTAAGAAACATAATAGTAATAGTTAGAAAGTACATTGGAAATTTTCAATGCAATTTTCCCAGGAATGCTTCTTCAAAAGTTCATCTTAACAGATCTGGTTAAATGTGTGCTGAGATACAAACAAAATAGCCAAAACAATTTTTACCAGAGTAAACACCTGACCCAAGCTGAATTGATTGGATTCTCAATCTTCTGGAGTTTTTACGAGGACTCAGGGACTTTGTAGGTCTAGTATGAGCTCATAAATTAGAAGATTGTCAGTGTCTCTGCAGAAGGTGTTTGGCCTTGTGCTCAGAGACCTGGAGAAAATTGGTGTTCAGAAAGAGGGAATACAGGAAAAAAAATGATGAAAAAAATTGATCAACAAAATAACATATGGTTTCTGAGAGAGGAGAGACAGGGGAAGAGAGAGAGAGAGAGAGAACAAGAGAGCAAAAGGTATCTGCTGCCATCCCTTGTTTAGGTGCCTCTTGACACTAATGATAAAGCCAGTTGTGAGTTATTCAGTTAGTGTCCTTCTAGTTCATTTCCCCTTTTTACTTTAGCCAGCTTGAAGAAGTTCTCTTTTCGCATCCAAAATTTTATGCAGAAAATAGACACATGGGTAACAGAGAAAAAGTCTGTTTCTCTTGAACAGCAAGAATTAAGACAAACTTGAAAAAATCCTGGAAGGTGACTTAGGCGGTCTAAGAAAATGGAGAAATAACTGGAGAATGAAAGGAAAGTTGGATTGGAGGCAAGAAGGTGAGCAAAACCATGGGTAGTTTGAGAAATGCAACGGCTTCTGCATAACTGCCTGTGTGTCTGGGGGCAGAGGGCCCAGAGGTAAGGCTGAAAGAATGGCTATGATAAATTCGAAATGGATTCTAAACAGCATGCTAATGAAGTCAACAAATTCTTTTTGGATTTGACTAGCCATAGAAGACAGTGAAGGTGATTGTATGACAATGCAGCTTCTATTTTCTTGTGAATATAAAGGAAAGGCAAATTATGAGGTTGATAACTTGAATTGGTCGATTTAACAAAAAGCACATGCTTTATGATATGATTGTGGTTATACATGCCTTCTTGGCCTTTGCATACTGGGAACAGACTGGCTGGTTAAGATAGAAATATTGCAAATTTTTCATGCAATATATACAAACCAGTAATTTGCATTTTCACTCAAAGAGGGTAGTTGAGGGTTTTATTTATTTCTTAAGTCAGTAAATGAAATAAGGATCAATTGCACTTCTAATAAAATAATTTATGTGTATCAATATGCTAACCTTCTTAAGAAATGGCTACCACTCCTAACTGGAGTTATATTTTTTATGTCTGTAATTGTTTTTCCTTTTAGTATAGTAGAAAGAGATAAAAAGCGTATACTTTCCAGGACACACACACACACACTCTCACACATCCTGGATAAATAACTAACAATGTGATTTCACTGAAGCAGCTATTACCTGACATGGTAAAAGTTATTTGTCATGTACTAAAACAATGTCCTGCATTTGCATATGGTTCAGTACCTATGAGTGATAACCTCCACTGTAAACAGCAAACTGGTCTAAAAGCACCATTTGTCAAATTCATCATATGCTGCATTATCTCCTTTTCTTCTTCTAGTTACTAACTTTGCAGAAGGACTAACAACAATTTTTTATAAATCTCAACATTAACCTCAATATAAATGTCCTCATTAGGTGAAGAAGTGAAAAGCACTGCAGAGTACTTGAGTCAAATTATGATCTAGTAATGTTGGCAATACTATTTATATTATTGGCAAAGGCTCTAATCTTTTGCTGACTTTAGTATAAAGTATACTTTAGTATGAAGTCAGCAAAAGAACGGCAAAATTAGACAACTTAGAGATTCAGATTCAATTTAGCCTAACACTACAATGTTTGATTAAGAGCTATTATGTACTGAGATAAATGTATGCCCTGGACACCACAAAACTGGATTTGATTCACATCAACTCTTTAAAAGGGAAACACAGTCTAACTTAGTTATCTTACTCTGTTATACTTTATGCCATTTTCTCCCTTGCTTTTCTTATTGTTTACTTCACCCAGACTTGAAAATGTAATGATTTTTGTTTGTTTGTTTTTTGTAGCAGACTTTTCCTATAGTACCTTACATTTTTCTTTTTCAACAAAAATGTTAAATGGTTGAGGCTTCACTTGATTATCTTCATTTTTAAATTGTTAGGTCTTTTTAATTATATGTATTTTAAATTATGCAAATAGCTCTTTTCATTCATATTTAGACATTCATTTTGTCTCTTCTCATTTTGCCATATTAACAGGCCCGTATTTCTCTTAGAGAAATTATAGTCTTTAAACATTTACATACCACAATTTTTGTGGGACAGATTGCTACAGTTTCAATAATTTTATAGTATTTAAATGATATTTACTATGCCATATAACTCTAAATTATAGGAAAAATAGTGTTAATACCAAAAGTCAAAATAGCATGCATTTATAAAGCTATGCAGATATTTTTATGATATTGTATTTCATGATTGCTCCAATCATATATATGTATATATATATATATATTTTTTTTTTACCAAATTGATGAATTCAAGAGGTTATCAATCCCTATCATAGCTCTGGCTGATTAGAGAAAATTAGAAACTGTCTACAAAAAGATTTAGATAATATTAATGTAAAACTACTGCACATAAAAACAGGAATAATGAATCAGATTCACAATATGCCTCAAACTCTGAAGGGCACTTGATAAGAATCTATCCACATATTTTCTTTTAAGACCTCTCATGAGGCACACTAAATACCTAGAAAAGCAAATCTAACACAATACTTGGGACTTATTAAACTTCTCATTGAAATTCACTGATTTTCCACAAAAGAATATATACTATGAGAAAAGACAGTATGATGTAGTTAGACATTATTTCTAAAATAATGAAAAAATAAACAGCCTCTAATTTTAGCATAGATGGCTAAGAAGCTCTGGATATTTTAATTTCAATGAAGACAAAATGTGTTATTACTAGAGATATTTGAAACTAGTTATATAAGATTATTGCTTTGCTTTATATAACAATAATACTGTGGCTGACACTGAAAAATATTAAAATAATAAGAGGTTATTATAATATCACATTAATAAGTGATAGCAATGTGTTGGACACTGCACAAAATAAAACTACAGGCATTCTTTCTGCTAAGGAAATTTTTATTCTAAGAAAAAACAGCTACATTTTTTTTTGCTTTATAGGCGTAACCTCATTTCTTTGCCACAACAACTCATTTTACATATGAAGAATCCAAAGTGCAGATAAGTGGTTACCTTGAATTATACATCAAGGAAGCGGCCAATAGGAGATGCAAGCGCAGGCCGGTCTGGGTTGATCATAATTAGACACAGAAAATTGTTCTGCAGACAATCAAAGAAGAAAAGACAAAAAATTGGTAAGACCAATTTGAATTTTATTTGATATTCAGTTTCCTTATCAATTACATTAGGAGATTTTAAGTTTCATAATCAAATATTCTCTTTGTGAAGAAATGAAGGCAAGAACTCACTAGATGACAAACTTACTATATTACCATATATATTATATATATATAAAATACAGGATATATATGTAATATATATTATACATAGTATAAATGTTATATATATTTTATATTTATATATACACATTGCCTATATATATACATATATATATATATAAATACAGGAACTTCTATGAAAACATAGGCTACAATATAAATACATAGATATAGAGATTTAAATCAGATAGCACACTGAGGTCTAAGAATAATTTTTTAAAAATTTTATACTTGTGTTGAACATTATAGATGTCTAATCTACCAGAAAATTGACATTCAATTTAACATATGTGAGGAAGTCACTGACTTGTCCTGGGAAATATCTTTTGGTCCCAGGAGAGGAACTCATTCGTGTCTGAATGTGACATGAATACTGGCAGTGTTGCCTTGAGGATAAAGCCAGCATCTAAAGTGGAAGAGTAGAGGGACAGAAAGAACCCAAGTTTTTCAGTCTCTGAGTCTAGCAACTCTAAAAGTCTCTCCCACTGAACCTATGCTTCCAGCAATTTTTTTTCTGTAGCTATGAAATGACAGTATTTGTAAATCACACTGACGTTGGTGACCAGCTCAGTAGAGCCAGCTGCCCATAGCTGGCTCGGCTGCCCCAAGGCTGACAAGACCGTCCCCTCAGCACATTCTATTTGTGTCACAACCATGGGTCCTGAGGTACTGTTGTGCCATTGCCCCATTTGGAAGCTCTTCGCTGAACTACATAACATCAGGAATAAAAAACTAACTTATTGTACTGCAGTTTTAGTGATGGTTTCTGTTATTTGTAGCCATAACACTTCTACTGACAGAAAAACCTCATAGGATTTTGTATCATTTTAGTATGCTTTTATCTGTAAGTAATTGAAAATCTGGCATGAGTTGCTTAAACAAACAAAAGGGTTTGTTTATTTTCTCATATATAGAGAAGCCAGGGTTAAGGCGATCTACATCGGACAGTGCCTCACCTGCAACACTAGGGTACCAGGCTTCTTCTCGGTCCTTTTTTTTTTTTTTGTCCCACTCAGGCTTACCGTTTCCTGGTTTAAGAATCTTGGCTTCTGCCAATTCAGACACCGTGCCCATATTTGTAACAGAAAGGAGGAGATAAATCAAAACAACCTTTCTTCCTGAGGCTTTTAGCTTTTTCTTTTCATTTTGGAATAAAACCATCCTCATAAGAGTTCCCATTCTATTTCTTTTATTCATTTTTTCTTTTTCTGTTTGAGATGGAGTCTTGCTCTGTCGCCCAGGCTGGAATGCAGTGGCACAATCTTGGCTCACTGCAAGCTCTGCCTCTAGGGTTCATGCCATTCTCCTGCCTCAGCCTCTCGAGTAGCTGGGACTACAGGCGTCCATCACCACACCTGGCTAAGTTTTTGTATTTTTAGTAGAGACGGTATTTCACCGTGTTAGCCAGGATGGTCTCGATCTCCTGACCTGGGATTACAGGCGTGAGCCACCGTGCCCAGCCTCTATTTCTTGTAGTGGAAGTTAGTCACATGTTCACCCTTTAGAGCTGTCAATGGGAGCAAGTTACCATGCTAAGTTCAGCCCAATCATGCTAGTCGGGACACTCCTCCTGGAACCAAAGAATCTCCTTTTGCTACCTGAACAAATTTGGCTTTTCTTACAGGGGGAGCAGCTTTCCTCACAAGGGGCAATGATCTGTGCTTGCTGTGGGGCTCTTGTGAGACTTCAGTGCATAAAGCCCTCAGCACAGTGCTTATTATATGACAGCCATTCAATATGTGTTAGCTATTCTGATGATCATTATTACCACCAACATTATTAACAAGCTCAAAACACAACATTCCTCTCGGTCCTATGAAGACCAGAATGTTATCTTTCATCAAAAAAAGTAGAGATGATGCTCACTTTTCCAAGTACACTCACTTGTCCCACATTTTTACCTGGATATTACAATAGTATATTTTGACTGTTTGAGTTCCACAGAAACTCATGTAAATGTAACTCTCCATTGCCTGCAGCTGCTCCCTACCTGGGGCTATGTTGAAAATATCATACTGCCCACTGTGTCTCCAGAGTCTTATTCAGTAAGTGCCACACACCAAAACTCCAGAAAGCCCCTCTCTTCATGCCAATTTCCTTATATTCATGCCAGTCTTCAGCATGCCATTACTCACATTTAGACAGGGCAATTTAACTGTTGTTGGCTTGAACTTATTACAAAGCCCCATTATCAGTTGGGTATTAGCAAAGAGGACAAACACTTTCTTGATGGGCCTGACATATTCCATTATTTGACATGCATTGTTTCACATCTAGGTGTCTGCCCTGTTAAAAATGAATATGTACATAAAAGGTACTATTATTAATGAATACTGTAGTGTAGTTTAGTTAACTGAATTTTTAGTGGTTTCCCTGTCTGCCATAATAGAGACATTTGGTGCAGAGGCAGGACTGACATGAAAATCTCACGGCCACTAAATAGAATGCGAGTCAGCTCAGGCTTCTCTGCTGGAGAGCCTTCTTCCATAGCCAAAGTGCAAATTCACAGGACTCAGTGCAAAGTCACAAGATTTGGGCCTGCGCACAGGAGGGATCACGACACTTAGATTGTCTCTTGTTAAAAAATAATAAATTTTGGAAAAAGAGTCACAGGTTTTCCTCTGAAATGCTTTTTTTTTTTTTTTCACTTCATGTTGGTTGATAACTCTCCAATTCATTTCATTTTACTTTGAATAATGGTATTCAAAGATCCTTACAATTCTGAAATGAAACACATCTGAGGCTGCCTGCCATGGGGATGAAACATGAAAAGGCATCTGAAACTTTTGAAATGGAAAATGGGGGAAAAAAAAACCAGTGCAGATCAAAATGTTTTTCATGTTCAAAATTTTCCAAAGAAACAGACTTCCTGAAACTAGTTTTCATAAGTGAGTTTTTGGTTTCAATTGGTCAGTATCAGGTAATAGAATCAAACATTACAATGTTTATTGCAGTTTGCAAAAAAATTGCACTTTTCCAAATACTTTTAAAGACTAAAGTTGCCATCAGCACTGTGTTACCATATGTTCCGTTTAAAATGCATTTTTTTATTCAGTGATTGAAAGATATCATTGCTTTGCTTTTGAACACTTATGAACATAAAAATGACTTGTAATGCAAACAGTCAATTAAATTTAGATATCGACTCACTAATATTATAGTGTTGGGATGGTTAATTTTATGTGTCAACTTGGCTGGCACACGGTGCCAGGATATGTGGCCAGACAATATTTTGAATGCCTCTGGGAGGGTGTTTTTTGATGTGATTAATGTTTACATCAGTGGCTTTAAAGTAGACTGTTCTCCATAACATGTGTGGGCCCCATCCGATCAGTTGAAGGCCTGAATAAAACAAAAGCCTGACATTCTCTGAGCAAGAAGGAATTCTGCTAGCAGTCTGCCTTCAAACTTGAATTACATCATTTGCTCTGTCTTGGATAACCTTTGGACTTAAACTACATATTTCAGATTTGCCAGACTCCTTAACTGCATTCACCATTTCCTTAAAAAATAAATCTCTATAGATATGTACACAGCCTATTGGCTCTGATTCTCTGGAAAACACTGGTTAATACAATTATACATGTTGCTTTAGTCTGTATGAGGAAAACAAGTGATATTGTTTAGAAACTGACATTATTTCCCATATAAAATCAGAACTTATTCAACCTTATCAGTATTCCTAAGATACTTAAACTAACATAACTTGCTATATTTGTAAATATTGAATTGCCGTGTTTCATGGATCTATAGACGAGGCAAATGTCTGGAGTGAATATATGCTGATAAAGTTTCCTGGTAGGTCTCTTGGTAATATATATCAACATACTGTAATTAAAAATATTTATAATTTTTACTAGGAATTTATATCTAATAATTAACACAGAGAAATATTTTAAATTAAGGTAAAAATATCCATTACACATTTTTCATTATAATTTATTTATTAAGATAAGACATGGTGATTTAATTACTGATTGTACTTTCTAGAGTTGGGATATCTACACAATTAATAATTGCTGTTCACTTTGCTAAAGATGAACATTTATCGATTAAGTGATAAAATGTATTATGAAACAAAATAATGCATATTTCTGAGGAAAAAAATCACACAGAGTAACACACATAGTTGTGACAATTTTAAGAGCATTGTTTTTCAAAGCACAGTAGTTTCTTCAATCTGGAATATAAGCTAAATGTCTTTTGGGAGAAAAACAGTATGTATATTTAGGAGAATGAATCATTCATTGTTCTGGAATTTTAAGTCATGCAGATATGAATTAACTGCCAGCCATTTTTGCAAAATCTTGAACTATTTGAATAATCCTAATGCAACATCCTGTTAAATAATATAAAAAGTCTTCTTATTTGGAAATAAAATTCAATTCAACTAAATCAAAAATATTTCTGTAGAGTCCCATATATCAAGTAAATATCAAGCTAGGTCCTGGGGATGCTGAAATAATCCCAGACAATCTTTAAAGAGTTTACATTATTGTGGGGATAATAGATATTCAACAATTAATATACCTAATACCCATTTTCTCATCTGGGCAAGCATACAAATGGAAAATTTCAAATATGTAAATTGGGGTCAGGGTGGGGGAAATTCAGGGAATTGTTGATCTACTGGGCATTGAAATCTCATGAAGCGGGAAGTGGAAGAGGAGTTGGAATGTAGAACTGGGGAGGTCCTGAAAGAGTCAGAGTCTCCCGAGTGCAAGAAAAGAGGAAAATGAGAAGAAGCTCAAAAGTTAATCACAGGCAAGTCATCTAGCCCTATACCAGTTTTATAACTTGGGTGAATGGTTCAACTTCTCTAAATCTTACTCTTCTGATTGTTCGCTAAGAATAAAGATAAATAGATCTTGTTCTAATGCCCCCAAATGCAACCAGAACAGTGAGTTTATCATGCATTAAGGATTTTCATTGTATTTATTTATTTTTTAATTGTGATAAAAATGCTAAACATGAGATCTACCCTCTTAACACTGTGCTGTATCCATACAGTGGAATGCTGCCTAGCAATACATATGCGCGGGTATTAGATGCATATGCAACCTAGATGAATCTCGTAGATTAATAGCACACTATTGTGTTGTACGCCTGTTAAGTATACAAAACTGTGTTGTGAACTGTAGACACGATGTTATACAGCAGATCTCTAGAAATCATGTGTCTTGCAGAACTGAAACTTCCTACCTGTTGAAAAGCAAGGGGCTAATGCGGAAATCTCCCCACCTTCTTGGAACCACCATTCTACACTCCAAATGAATGAATGAAGCAAACATGGCATTTATTTACTAACCAAATGAATGGATAAAAAAAAAATATGGCATTTATATGCAACAGAATATCATTCAACTTTAAACAATCAGGAAATCCTGACCCATGTAACAACCTGGAGTAACCCTGAGGACAATATGCTAAGTAAAATAAGCTAGCCACAGAACAGACACTGCATGATTCCACTTATAAAAAGTACTGCATTTTACTTTTTAAAAGTAACATAGAGCTGGGCGCCGTGGCTCACGTCTGTAATCCCAGCACTTCGGGAGGCCGAGGCGGGCGGATCACGAGGTCAGGAGATCAAGACCATCCTGGCTAACACAGCGAAACTCCGTCTCTACTAAAAATACAAAACCGAAATTAGCCAGGCGTGGTGGTGGCGCCTGTAGTCCCAGCTACTCGGGAGGCTGAGGCAGGAGAATGGTGGGAACCCGGGAGGCGGAGCTTGCAGTGAGCCGAGATGGCGCCACTGCACTCCAGCCTGGGCGATAGAGCGAGACTCCGTCTCAAGAAACAAACAAACAAAAAACACAGAGTAAAATTGACCCCTTATGTGTCCAGTTCTATCAACATTAAAACAAGTATAGATTCATGCAACTATCCCCAGAATGAGGATTCAGAACCGCTCTAGTACTCCTCTGATTGTCATTGTCACAATCCTGGCCTCTTGGCAACCTCTCATTTGTTTTCAGTTCCTATGGTTTTGTTTTTTGAGAATGTCATCTACATGGAATGATGAAATATGCAACCTTTTAGAACTGGATTCGTTCGCTCGTCATAACCTCTCTGAGATGCATCCGTGCTGCATGAGTCCATGAACCGTTCTCACGGATTGCTAAGTAGTATTCCACTCTGGGAATGGGATACCTGTATTCCACCAGATGGGTGCGGCACATCTGGTGTATCCATTCACATGTTGAAGGACATTTGGGTTGTTTTCAGATTTGGTGAATATGAATGGAGCTGTTGTAAACAAGTTTTTGTGTGAATATGTTTTAAATTTATTTGGAAATATGCCTGAGAGTTGTATCGCTGACTTACATGGTAATACAGTATATGTTTGTTATAAGAACCTGCACAACAACAGTTTTCCACAGTGACTGCAATACTCTTCATTCTGACAAATACTACCCAAAAATTCCTTTTGTGCTACATTTTTGTTGGCCGTTCAAATTTGTTGTTATTTTGGGCATTTAGTAGGTTTGAAGTGGTATCCCGCCATGATTTTAATTTGCATTTTCTTATTTGTCATCTATATACTCTTTATTGAAAGGTTTGTTCTCTTTTGGCCATATTTTAATATTGCTTTTTTTTCATAGCACTGATTTTTGAGTGTATATTTTCATACAAATACTCTTTAGGATATGTGATGTGCAAACATTTTCTCTCAATCTGTAGCTCATGTTTTCAGTCTCATAATGACGTCTTTTGTAGACCAAAGGTTTTTAATTTTGATGAAGTCCCATTAACATTTTTTCCCTTTATAGATCACACATTTGGTGTCACATTTAAAAACATTTTGACTAAATTAAGGCCATAATTTTTTTACACGCTTTTTTTCCCTCAAAATTACGTGATTTTCCTTTTAGATTACTAGTCTATTTTGAGGTATTTTTGTATGTTATGACATTAAGCTTGAAGTTATCATTATTATATTTTGTAGATAAAGGTCCAATTTTTTTTCTAACCCAAAGGCTGAAAAGTCAATCTATTCTCCGCTGAAATGTCTTTGTAAATTTGCCAAAAAGCTATGTGCTATATTTGTGTGAGTCTATTTTTGGACTCTATTCTGTTCTATTGAATAGAATCTATTCAATTCCCCCTTCACCAATATCACACTGTCTTGATTACAATAGCTTCATAGTATGTCTTAATATTGGGTGATGTGACTCCTCAAATTAATTCTTATTTTAAAATTATTTTGGCTGTCCTAATTTCTTTGCCTGCCCATTACAATTTAGAAATTGCTTCTGTACAGTTAAAAAAAAATCTGCTGGAATTATGTTTGGAATTGAATTAAATGTATCACCTTGAAAAGTATCTGTGTAGTTTCTATGTTGTCAGTCTTTCAATTCCTGAACACTTCAGGTCTCTCCAATTACATGTACTTTTTTTGATTTCTTTCCTGAGTGTTTTGTAGTTCATTTGGCATACAGATCCTGCACATGTTTCATTGGATATATGGAAAATTATTCCTTTTTTTGGAGTAACTGTAAGTGATATTGCTTTAAAAATCATATTTTAATGGCTTATTTCTAAAATACGAATGTAGAATTGATTTTTGTGTTCTGACCTTGTATCCTGCAACCTTGCTAAACTCACATTAGTTCTAGCAGAATTTTTATACATTTCTTGGGATTTTTTTACATAAAAATAGTCATGTCTGCTGTGAATAGGGACAGTTTTAATTCTTTATAATGAATACATCTTTCATTTTTTTATGCCTTACTGCACTACCTAAGATTGCTGTACTAACTTGAATAGGAGTGATGAGAGTGAATAATCTTTATCTTCATCTTATACTTTGGGGAAAGCCATTCAGACATTCAGTATTAAATTAGATTAGCTGTAGTTTGTTTGTTTGTTTGTTTGTTTGTTTTGGGGTGGGGGGCGGGGATGATGCCCTTTATTAGATTGAGGAATTTCTCTTCTATACCTATCTGCTGGGAAATTTTGTACCTAATAGATGTTGAATATTTTAAATGTCATTTTCTTGGATCAATTAATAAGATCATGTGGACTTTATTGGCAGGATGGATTAAATTGATTAATTTTTTAGTATTAAATAAACCTGCATTTCTGAGGGGAACCTTAATTGACTATAATATAATATTTTCATAAATATTGATGGATTTGATTTGCTATGATTTCATTGAGCTTTTTCTATGTTCATGAAGGATATTAAGCTGTGGTTTACCTTTTGTTTTTCTTCTCCTGATTTTAGAAACAGAATGTGATAAGTAATTATATATGTCAACTTGAGTGGGCTAGAGGATGCTCAGATAGCTGGTAAACATGATTTCTGGGTATGTCTGTGAGGGTGTTTCTGGAAAAAGTTAGTATTTGAATTGGAAGACCAAGTAAAGAAGTTTGACTTTCGCCAATGTGGACGGGCATAATGCAATCCACAGAGGGCCAAATAAAACAAAAAGATGCAGAAAGGGCAAATCCTCTCTGTCTTCTTGAGCCAGCACATCCTTCTTTTCCTACACTTAAGTGTCAGAGCTCCTGGGTCCCAGGCTTTCCATCTTTGAGTGAAATACACTGCTTACTTCCTGGTTCTCCCCCTTGTAGTGGGCATATCATGGAGCATCTCAGCCTTCATAGCATATGAGACAACTCCCATAATAAATCCCTTCTTATGTATCTTTATATATCCTACTGATTCTGCTTTTTCTAGAGAAGTCTGCCTAATACACAGAATAATTCTGACTTCGTTAAATGAGTTGGGAAGTATTCAGTTTCCTACTACTTGGAAGAGGTTATGTAAAATTGGTGATATTCTGTAAATTCATTAGAATTTGCGAATGAAATCTTGTAGGCCTGGAGATTCAGTTTTTGGAAGAGTTTATCAGATGAATTCAATATTATTATTAGTTCTAAGACTATTCAACTTATATATTTCATCTTAAACACGTTTTTGGTAATTTGTAGATTTTGATAAATTGGTCCACTTTATGGCCAGCTAAGTGTTCAAATTTTTGTGCCTAAAATTATTCATAATATTTCTTTATTCACCTTTAAGTGTTTGTAAAATCTAGAGTGAGATTTCCTTTTGCATTTCTGATGTTTGTAAATGTTGTCTTCTCTCTGTTTTTCTAAAAAGGCTCTTGCTAAAAGTTTGTTGAAATATTAACATATATTTTCTAACAACAAACTTTTGTATTTATTTACTTTTATCATATATTTGTTATCAATGTTATTGATTTCAGCTTCTACCTTCATTGCTTTCTTACATATACTGTTTGTGTTTAATTTGCTCTTCAAATTCTATTATCTGAAGAGCGAAGCTTGCAACACTGATTTGAGATCTTTCCTATTGTCTAACTTAAGCATATGGTTCCATACATTTCTCTATAAGCACTGTTTTAGCTGCATCGACATTTTCAATGTGCTGTGTTTTTAATTTAACCAATTGAAACTACCTTAAAGTTCCTCTTGTGATTTCTCCTTTGACTCATGAGTTATTTTTAAGCCTATTATTTCATTTACACATTTGGAGATCATTTTTGATCTCTTAATGTAACAAATTTCCAATTGATTTCCTTTGTCACCTGCTGCTTTGGGCCTCACCCAAACCTGGCTTTCTTTCACAAAACTTGACATTTAGGCTGTAAAAGTATTCCTAGATGCGTTATATCTTGCCCCCAAAGCACAAAGAAACATTTCTTTTTCTTGTGGTGGGAGAAGTAAAAGGCAGTAATTTTAATTTTACTTTGGAACTACATTCCAGCATATACCTGATCACTGGAACCCCCCAAATTTTATGGATGCGTTCAGCCTTTGAATCTTTGTACAGTTTAATTTCCAACGTGTAGAACACGTCTCTCACCAACATTCCTAGCATGCTAGCTGTGTCTTCTTTTCCTAATTCGCTCCGCATATTAGAATCAATGTGCTGCGTCACTGTTTTGTTGTTGTTGTTGCTCTGTCTTCATCTGGAAAGTGGGTCAGAAGGCGTTTTCATAGATGGGAACGGACAAACTAATACACAAGAGGCTTTCTTTCTTAGCTACGGTGACAGGATATCATGTGGGCACAACTGTAAATGCATGTGATTGTCCATTCCATGACTATAAAAATTATTTACTTATTTTCTTTTTATCTCTTGGGTGGGGAGAAGGGGTCTCAGTCTGTCATCCAAGTGGGAGTGCAGTGGCCCAATCTTGGGTCACTAAAACCTCTGCCTCCTAGGCTCAAGCAGTCCTCCCACTTCACCCTCCTGAGTAGCTGGAACCATAAAGTGCGTGCCACCATGCTCACCTAATTTTTTTCTGTACAGATGAGATTTTGCCATGTTGCCCAGGTTTGTCTTGAACTCCTGAGCTCAAGTGATCCGCCTGCCTTGGCCTCCCAAAATAATGGGATTACAGGTGTGAGCCACTGCACCCGGCCTATGCAAAGTATTTATAACTCACTTTTCAGAATGAAGTAAACAGAATGTATTTATTATCTCAATGACTACATATTCTGTACCTGAGGTCATATTATTTCTACTCTAGCCAGGTTGTCAGATCTCAATGTCAGCAGCAACTAGTGCATGAGTTTGCTTGAATTTGAGCTCAGATCAGTCTGTATTTATACCCGAATGTTCAAATGGTTTTTACAGACACCAGAATGGTGACTTTTAGAGAAGTGTGGACCATTTTTGTAGTCTGAAAACATTCAGGGGCCATCTGCCCAGATAATTGGGGGCATCTGCCCAGATAATTGGGGGCATCTGCCCAGATATCACCATCTCCTATGTCTTCATGCCAGATTTTTAAAACCAGAGCCCTAGATTTGCCATAAAAATTACTTTGGCAGGGATTTCACTATTCTTTGTGTTCACTCAGTGGAATTATTAAATACTGGGATTTACCCTTGGCTTTCTTTGCTGTGCCCTCGCAGGATATGAACACTCTGTAACAAAGCATCCCTCTGGTTTTCAAAACTGCTCTTCTATTTCTGTAATTTACCTTCAGCCTTTCTTTATCTTTTCAAAGAGCATCAGTGATGATTAGTAACAGGTACCAAATTCCATTATCTTATACCTACTATTGCCTTATTCAATTTAAAAATCCTGCTAGTGCATTCATTTCTACAGAAAGCTTCTCTCAATTCACCATTGGCAAGGTTTTAACAATGGACCACCCCTTCCTTCCAGGGTAAGGTTTTAACGTGGGACCCGCCCCTTCCTTCCAGAGTAAGGTTTGAACAGTGGGACCACCCCTTCCTTCCGGGGTAAGGTTTTAACAGTGGGACCAGCCCTTCCTTCCGGGGTAAGGTTTTTAACAGTGGGACCCGCCCCTTCCTTCGGGGTAAGGTTTTAACAGTGGGACCCTCCCCTTCTTTCCAGCGTGGTTATGTGTCCCACCTACTTGAAGTGATGGGACTCTTCATTACAAACTGGCACTCGTGATCTAGCTCCAAAGCCTCATCTTCTATCCTGTTCCTCAGACCCTGTCAGGTACTACGGCTGCAGTGTGGGCTCTCCTCTCCTTTGAAAAAAGAAAGGAGGAAGTCTGTTATGCAGTCCCCACCGTCCTCAACCAATCTGATGGGCAGCTCTGGAGACAAGCAAAATGTCTGAGCTTTTCCACATTTGTCTCTCACAGACAGCAGATGTGGGCAGCCCAGGAAACGTGTTGCTTTGGGCTGGCAGCTCTCTGTAGTTGATGCCAGGCCCGAATAAACTGAAAGCTAGTGGGTACTGTGTCTGTTTACCACACTCCTCACAGCTGGGCAGCCAAGTCTTTCTTTACAGGGAAGCTAGGTGGTACATTTTGTGTCCATTATGATTGTGATGGTTTGTGTTAACTCCCAAGGCATTATTTATGACTTTATGACTCTTATCTATCATAATCGTCTTTCTTTCCTTTGCCTTTTTTGTGTTAGTTGATCTTTTGCTTCGTTAGTTTTCTCCACTATTTTTTATCTACAATTTCAGATTCGTGAAAGTTATACTTTTTCTTTTAGTGGTTACTCATGAAATATTGCCATACATATTTGATATTGTGTAACTTTAATGAGTATCTTATTTCCTCCCCAGACTAACGTAAGTCCCTGCAACACTAATTCCTATCATATTTTGCAAGTATACATGTTTTTTTCTGACATTTTATATGTGTCCTTTTTCATTTTATATATGTCCTTTTTCATCACAAAAAGTAGAGCAACAGTATTGTCTATTATTATGATAAATGTGTATTTATATTTACTATTTGATGCATCATATTTTTCACCATTCTTGCACCTCATGCATTTGTTCTGGTGATACGTTCATTCATGGCAAAGTACGTCTTACTTAAATTCCTTTGGTGAAAATAGAAAAATGTTAAATTCTTCCAGTTTTTGTTCTTTGGGATTATCTTTATTTCATCTTCCATTTTTAAAAGACAATTTCTCTGGATGAGCAATTGTAAGTCAACAATTGTTTATCTCTAAGACCTGGAAAATACTATTATTCTGTTTTTTGGATCTTACTGTTGCCCCCAAGAAGGATCTTACTGTTTTTGGAACGGTTTTTCTTACTAGAAACCGTTTTTTAGGTGATGTTTTTCTCTTGCTAATTTTAAGCCTTCTTTATATCTTTTGCTATTCCAGAATTTTAATATAAGGTTTTTGTGTATGACTTTTTAAAAGTCTATTCTACTTGAAATCCATTATACTTCCTCATCAATAGTCTCTTGTTTTTCATTGGTTCTAAAAAATTTTTAGTCATTATCTCTTCAAACAATGCCTCTCTTCCAATCTATATTTTCGATTAGAACTCTACTTCACTTTATGTTAAGCCTCTGAATTCTAACCATTTCATCCATAACCTTACTTTAATACTTTACTCATTCTTAAATATTCCGACAGTTTCTACAAATCAAATTGTCAGTCTCCTAATTTATTATCTAATCATTATTTTCATTTTTTAAATTCGTAGATTTTTTTGTGTTCAAATAAACCTGATACTTTTCAAAATCTCTTTCCTCTTCCTTTGTGATTTTCAATATTTTAATTTTGTATTAATATTTCTAATTTTTAAAAATTGGTCTTTTTAAATTTTGTTTTTCTGAGATATAATATTTATTACATATGTATAGGGTACATGTGAGTATTTTTTACATGCATTGAATGTGTATAAAATAAGTTTTTAAGCTCTCACCTGTGAGTGAGAACGTGAAGTATTTGCATTTCAGTGACTGGGTTATTTCACCTAACATAATAACGTCCAGTTCTATCTATGTTGCTCCCAGTGGCATAATGATATTTTTATGGCCAAATAGTATTCCATTGTGTATGTACACCACATTGTCTTTATTCATTTGTTTGTCAATGAACTCTTAGATTGATTTCACATCTTTGTTATCATGAATAGTGCTGAAATAAACATGCAAGTACAGGTGCCACTTTCATATACTGACTTCTTTTCTTTTGGATAAATACCTAGTAGTGGGATTGTTAGATTATATGGCAGATCTATTTTTAGTTTTTTGTTGTTGTTGTTTTTGTTTTGTTTTGTTTTGTTTGAGACAGAGTCTCGCTCTTTCCCAGGCTGGAGTGCAGTGGCGCGATCCAGGCTCACTGCAAGCTCCGCCTCCCGAGTTCACGCCATTCTGCCTCCTCAGCCTCCGGAGTAGCTGGGACTACAGGTGCCCGCCACCTCGCCCGGCTAGTTTCTTTTTTTTTGTATTTTTTAGTAGAGACGGGATTTCACCGTGTTAGCCAGGATGGTCTGGATCTCCTGACCTCGTGATCCGCCCGTCTCGGCCTCCCAAAGTGCTGGGATCACAGGCTTGAGCCACCATGCCCGGCCTATTTTTAATTTTTTAAGAAGTCTTCATACTGCTTTCCATAGTGATTGTACTTATTTACATTCCCAACCACAGGGCATGTGAGTTCCCTTTTCTCCACATCCTCAACAGCATCTATGATTTTGTCTCTTTGTTAATAGCCAAACTTACTGGGGTAAAATAATATTTCTTTGTGGTTTTGATTTGCATTTCTCTGATGATTAGTGATGTTGAACATTTTCTCATATACCTGTTGGCCATTTTTTGGTCTTCTTTAAGAAATGTCTGTTTAGGTCCTTTCCCCACTTTTTAATAGGATTATTTATTGATTGATTGATGAGTGTAGTTACTTGTGTGTTCTGGATATTAGTCCCTTGTCATATGAATAGTTTGAAAATATTTTCTGACATTCAACAGGTTGTCTTTTCACTTTGTTGATTGTTTCCTTTGTTATATGGAAGTTTTTTAGTTTACTATACTACTATTTTTCTATTGTTGTTACAGTTGTCTACACTTTTGAGACCTTAGCCATAAAATCTTTGCCCATGTCAGTGCTCTGAAGTGTTTTCCCTAAGTTTTCTTCTAGTAGTTTTACAGTTTTGGATACTACAGGTAAGTCTTTCATCCATTTGGAGTTGACTTTTCTATGTCGTGTGAGATTGATCCAATTTTATTTTTCTGCATATGAATATCCAATTTTCCCAGTACAATTTATTAAAGAGGGGGTCCTTTCCCCATTGTATGTTCTTGGTACTCAAACCAAGAAGTCAAGTCCATTTAAAATAGCTACAAAAACAAAATGCCTAGAAATAAATCTAAAAAATAATGTGAAAGATCTCTACCAAGAAAACTACAAAATACATAGGAAAGACATTGAAGAGGACACACAGAAATGGAAAGACATCCTGTACTATGGAATGAGTCAATTTATATCATTAAAATAACCATACTGCCCAAGGAAATATACAGATTCAATGCAATTCCTATCAAAATACCTATGCTATTTTTCATAGAAATGGAAAAAAATTTCTAAATTTTGTATGGAACTGAGAGCAAAATTAACCAAAATAATCTTGAGCAAAAGAACAAAGTTGCAAGTGTCACACTAGCAGATTTCAAATTATATTTCAAGGCTATCCTAACCAAAACAACATGGTATTGGTATAAAAACAGAAGCATAGACCAATGGAACAGAATGGAGAATGCAGAAATAAATCCTCATATTTACAGCCAACTGATTTTCTATATGTTTATTTTTAAATATTGGATATACAGGTATTTATTAAAATATGTATAACAAATTCCATTTCTGCACTTCTAGATATGTTCTGTAGTGAGAATATATTGTTTGTTCTTTCCACTGACTTCTATATATTATAGATTTTTTTCTTTTGTGTTTCATGATTATAAATTAGAAATTTATATTTACTCTCTTGTAATTTGTAGAAATCTTGTAGGAAGAAATACAGGAGGCTTCTATTTAGCATGGAATTATGATTGCCCATACCCTAAGCAAGAAGACGTCACCCACTTGGGTACACTCATACTTCATAATGAGTAGAAACCTCTGTTTCATTCATCATCAAATCTACAAATGCTCTTTCACCATCAAGCATCCTTTCCCTCCTGTTACAATAGGAGACTATTTTTCTCAAGATCATGTCCTTCCAGTCCAAACTGGTTTCAAACACAATACTTCAAGTGCTCTAGGAATTTATAGATTGTCACTTTATATATATTCTGTAACAGCAAAGTTTTTCTCTCTTTGAACATTTCTATCTGCCACAACCTATTAGGTCATAATCTTTTTATAGTCTCTCCTAGTTTTTAAAAATCTATCTCAATAATAAAATTGCTTGGAGACCACATTGCTCCAGTCATGTCTGGTTTCTGTCATTGCTGACCAAAATGTTTCATGCCAAAGTTATTAACAATAAGCCCATTTTCAAATGCAACACAAACATATTTTTTTTCTGTGAAACGAGTGTTATACTTACTTAGGCCCTCAACAGTAATTCACAAGCCTACCACTCTCTATTTCACAAAACTCTCATTTTATTTGTTTGTTTGATTACTTTGGAGACCACAGTTTCCTGGATATTGTTTCAATGCTTGGAACTTTCTCTACTTTACTTTTCTCACAGACTATAAATGATAACAATTCTAAGGGCTTCATTACAGACATCTTTTTCTTCTGACTTTGTCTTATGTGATCACATCCATTCTTACATTTAAAACATGTTGTCCATGTTCTAGAAAGTTATCCAGGACCGATTTCTTCTCTAAGATTCAGACTAGCATCTTCTACTGTCTTTTCAAAATTTACCTTGTATATTTGATGAGCATTGCCAATATAGGACTTAAAGCATTGCTTTAAGTACATCTCTTTATAGTTTTCTCCCCCAGTGTGCTCCAACTCAATAAAAGGCACTATGTCTTCTTTTTAATTTTTTTTCAAATCATTAAATAAACAAAAACCTAGGGGTGATTCTTAATTTTATTTATCTAAATATTATATTCAAATCTACTGCTAAATCTAGTAGTTTTCTTTATACATATTTATAACAATTTCCACTTTGTTTCATCTCTACTACCACTGTTGTGTGTCAAGATACCTACATGAATCACATAGTTCATCATTAGGATAAACTCTGGCTTTGCTTTAGTTCTTGTTACATTGCAACCATAGTCTACATTGCAAGACTTTAAAAATGTAAACTCAATTATGTTACTTCATGCTTTAAAACCCTTCAAGGATTTCCAATTCCTGTTAGATTTAAGTGAGAATTTTCAGCATAGCTGAGGCCCTGGATGATCTTATGTTTTAGATATCCAAGTTCATTTCATGCTATTATTGCTATTCATCTCTTACATTTATCACGTCCTCAGAGAGATCTTCTTCTATATTGTCTAAAGTAGCCTGCCTTCCCTTATTTGCATTAGTATAACTTAACCTCAACACTATTGTCAGCTTGGACTGGATAATTCTTTCATGTGGGGGAGTTTGCTGTGCATTTTAAGATGTTTAACTGCATCCCTGGACCCTATCCACTAGATATAAGCAGCATACACCCATCTCCCATCCCCATTGTGACAGCCACACTCTCCAGACATTATCAATATCTCTGGGAAGCCAAATCACTTTTGCTTTAAAAGCACTGATCTAGATTTTAGCAGCACGTGGATTTTCTTCATCAACATTGACATATGTATTTGGTACTTTACTTTTAAAAAGATAAATGAATAAAAGGAAATACCATTATTCCCTGAGAATTAAACTGGAAAATTAAAAATATTACCAAGCAGATATGTGCAAAGCTGACCAAAAGAGATACATTCTACTCCCAGTAATCAAAAATGATGGTAGCATTATTAATTAAATTAACATATTTATAAAGAAAGCTGTACCAATATGATTAAGAGGTGGTTAGCTAAGAAAATGTTAGTGCTGAAACTTTTTTTTTCAGAATTGAAGGTGCTCTTTTCAAAAGACAATGTAAAATTAAAACAATTATTTTCTACTTACAGCAATAATTATATTTCAAACTAATAAAGATTTATTTCACTTATCACTTCTAAATTTAAAATGTGACTGAACAATGAAGATTCACCTCACTTGATAGTACTGCACACTAATGTGTTAAATACTTTCAATGTACCCAAATAAATATAATTATGCACAAAAAAGCATATATGTCCAACCCTTCAACCCCAAATAAAGCACATATCGATAATTTTTGAGATTATTGAATAATTAGAGCTAGTATTATTAAGAAGCCTGAAAGCATATTGCATCCTGGCATCCTGGAACTTGGCAGAGTAAACAAACAGACAAAAAAAAGTCTACGGTATATGAAAAAACATCACCTGAACATATCTATATAGAGTGGATAACACTAACATATCAACTTTTTAGTATACCTTTGATTAATATTTCAACTCTGCTTAATTTAGTCTTCCCTTCTTTTTGCAACTAATTAACTCAATCACCTTCTACATGAACGACATCTGCAGGAAGTTGTCAAGTGTCAAAAGCCAAGGTTAACACACAAAGAATGTTTTCCTTGCCACGTATAAGGAGACCTTAGTTTGATTTTTCTGTTGCAAATGAAATGCTGTTCATTTATGTGTTTTAGTAGAAATGTTATCTATTGTGTGAATAGGAAGGACTGTGGATAATTTCCTGTATTTGCTGCAATTAATAGAAACATATATTCAAAGTCTCAAATAGCCACATTTATGTATCAACCATAGGATTTTCTGCCACATGTAGAGTATTATTTTAGCTAAATATTTCTTATCATTTTATTTTTCTTTCTTTTTTTAAATGTGTAAGTTAGAAATTAAAATTTTATAGAGAAAATTTTTATGAATCACATTTGAACTTTGATTATTCCTGAGGTTGTATGTCCAACGCCTCAACCTTAAAATAAATAACATGGTAAGTTGTAAATTTGCTTCAGATTTAATGTAAAACCTCATTGTTGCAGTAAGTTTGTGACACTAATTTACCTTGAAATATGGGAAGGTAAGGGTTGGCAGTGGGTCTGTAAATACTAGTTCAGCTATGCCTGTGCTCTTTTATAAACCATCAATCTGAAAGAATCAACCCTTCAAGATGAATCCTGAGTGGCCACTCAGAGCCCAGTGGTCATTATAGAGCCAAGTGACCATTTGCTGACTAGGTGGTCACACATGTTCTCTGAGGTCCCTGAATACCCGTACCTTTTAATCTTTGGAATGTCCATGGCTCTCCTGAAACAACCAATCATAGCTCACCTGCCTCAGCCCATCAGAGATCAGCTGTATTAACCAATCAGAACTTATCTGTGTCAACCAATCAGAACTAAGCAAGTTTCCATCCCTCATTTGCATAAACAGACCTGATTGGGAACCTGGAAGGAAATGTTTGCGGTAAAATCTGTCTTCATTTTGTTCTCTGGAAAGCATCTTTGTTTTACCTCAGAGCCTGAATCTCCCTGGTTTGCAAACTGCTCCCTGGAGTAATGTCTTTCCTGCACACTGGAGTAAAGTCTTTCCTCCAAATTCCGTTTAAGAGAACTTGTGTTCACAGACCCTAACCAGATCACCTGGAAACCTGCAGTTGGAATTTACTGGCTGGAATATAACTGTGAAGAGTTTATGTGCTGGTCTGTACTCATTTAAAAATGCTTTAGGAAAGTCATTCCTGTTCAATCTAGATTGATTATTATAAATCAATTTGAAATTTCTGTATTTATGAGGTACAATTGTCAGAAGAAAGGACATATTATATGGAATTTATAGCAATATGGCTGTCAAGTTACAAAAAAAGGACCCCAAAACTAAGTGGCTTCCTTGTATCCATCTCTGCATTATGTGATTTATCTCCTCACTCAGAAAAAGAAACTTCAGAAAGCTACATCGAATGAACTCAGCGTGTATTGCTTCACTGTCTTAACCTTCATGAGTAAATTTTGTTATCTGATAAGACTTTAGTTTTATGTAACTCTGACAACGAAGCCTTTTGTGGTAGTACAAAAAATATATTTTTATGTTAATCTAAAAGCATCACCTAAGAAAGAATACAGACACACACACACACAACACACACAAACATACACACATGTAAATACGTAAGTGTGTCTATCCCCATAGAATTTGATCTCTATTGGCAAGGAGTTTTCATTTTTTAATCTGCTATAATTTGATGACATGAATAATCAATAATATGGCCTTTTATTTTTCATCAATACTCTTTTTAGAAATTGAGAAAAGTAATTATCTTGTTATTTTTCATTTTTATTTATTCCTTTTTAGTATGTCCTCGTGTTCCTGGTTGTTTCTAGCTTTGAGTATGCTGTTAAGTACATGGTTTCACAGTTTAACAATTTCTAGCCCGTATTTAGCCTAGTACTAGGCTTACACTTTCCTGTTATGTGATATTAAATGGTTGGTTAGCATCACGGATGCAACAATCATAGCATATCCATAGAAAATATGAAAAGACTGTTTTGCAAAGGAGAATAACAGTGACATTTTCCAGCTGTGCTAGTACTTTCTGGTATGTTATTGTTTTATTTTACTTTTTAATATTCCCAAATTAGATATTGTCATTTGAACAAACAGCAGTTAATATTTGGTAACAATAAAGAAAACAGAGTTTTTCAAAGTATCTGGAAAGAAAATGTAAGTGGTTCTTTTGATGTATTTCAATATTTCTTTATATTTAAGGGTATATATTAGATTTAAAAATTATTTTCTTCTCTATCTTTTTTAGTTCTTTTTGATAAATAAAAATAATAAATCAGGTTTCAGTCCAAGTATGATGTAAAATTTACTATATAATACTAAAATAAAATTTATTTTTGAGAGAAAATGAAAATACATGTGATTAAATTAGATATACAGTACAATAATAACATGTAAATGTGTACTGATGATTATTATGTGAACAGGGAAATGCTTTTATACATATTACCAAAATTTGACTCCCTATGTAAGAAAAAGTAGCTGAGCCAGTAAGATGTAGGCTTTAACATTAAGACTTGGTCTTAGGCAGGAATAAGCCTATGATAGAAAGATTCTTTTGGTATAACAACTTCAGGAGCAAGGGAACTGTCAAGAAGGATTGGTTTTTTGGAGGACAGGAGTGTGGTGGCAGTCCTAGGAGTGGCAGAGAGCTGGGTTTGTTTTTAGAGAAGGCCTATGTATTACACACACTGGGTTCAATATAATTAAACTTGTATTGTTCTGATGATGTTTGAGTTGGAATCAGCTTTATTCCACTTCCCTTTAACCCCTTGCTTTTTTTTTCTCAGCCATCACAGAAAATGCATGCACAGCACAGCCAAGTAATAGCAGAAGATAAGTCATTAACACCATAATCCGTCACTCTCTACATTCGGTCTCAAAGAGCACCAGGATCATATGAGTATCCTATTTTGTAGCCAGGAGTAAAACTCTAGAGAAGTGAATAACCCATTTCCACATGCTTCTGTTTTATCCGTGCTCTCTCAATAAAAATATGTCTTTTCCAGTTTGTTTGAAATATAGAAGTAAACTTGAAAAGAGTCAGGTAAACTAGCTTCAGGTATCTCAAGTTTATTCAGAAGCCATCATACTGCAATATGACTACATTTGTATGAATGTGTTTATACATTAATTACAGTAAGTCTGGTGGACTTAAGATTGTAAGATAATAATAGAACTTGTGCAATTGATTATCTGAGGTCAAGAGTTATCCCATATAATATAATTCCTAATATCTAGTTTTATGCCAAAAATAAATTTTTGACATAACCTCTGGAAAGCATACTTTTTCTGTGAAAAAATATAGAAGAATAGCTTAATATTGGGCACTACAGTCCAGAAACATCTTGAGATGACAAGAACTTAAGATATACTAATTAGACAAAAAATTAATATACAGGACAACTAAGTCAAGATTATTTCATGACTTCTAACGATCACTGTGTTAGTAATATGTTAATTTTTAAATGTTCTTGTCTTATTTTTCTACACCCAGTAGTTTAGTGTCTTTATTTACGTGCTGTGTGATGAGTTATGGTACTTATTTATTCATTTTCTTCCTCCCATTTATATGTGGTATTCATTTTTTCCATTTTGTTCTTTTTTATTTCAGAAGATTTGATTATTGTTATCTTTATTAACCTAGAGAGTTTTATAAAGATTGTTATTGCTAGCTTTAACAGAGGATAAAAGGGGAAAAGGACTCATTACACATTCAAAAACATTTTACCGAAGGCTGAGAAAGAGAAGGAAAGAAAGTAACACATATGTAGTAAATTTTTATTTTAGAGATGGAAAAGAAATGAAACTAGATTCATGTACATTCAGAGAAAAAAAAAGAAAACCCAGTCTCCTGTAGTTCACTCTCAAGGATACCACGGAGACTCAATACCAGATAAAAATCTAGTTAATTGGGTCTTCCGGAAATAAAATAGAAGAGAACAGAGACAGAGCATCAATAATTGTGGGGATCATTCGTGAATGTGAAATATACAACACCATTTTCATAATCTCTTTTTTTAATTTGCAATTTAAGCTTTTAAATATTGCAAGGTAGTTATTTCTTAGTCTATCTCTAATAAAGCCCATTTGTATTGCCCTTGATATGTTCTGTAATTAAAATATATTGTTTGTTCTTTCTATTTACTCTCACACATTGTAAGCTTGTTTCATACTTGCTTTATAATAAATTAGAAATTTGTATTGATTTTCTCCTAATTTGTGAAAATCTTGGATAAATATAAGTAGAAGACGCTTCTATACAGTAAGGATTTGTGACTTCTGGTACCCCAAGCTAGTGGGCAGGACCAACTTAGGTTTATGCATATTCCCCTGAGCTATGTTAACTTCTATGCACTCAGTTTTAATATAATTTTAAAAATCCTGGATTCCCCATGCATCTAATGGAATACCTATTAATTTTCCATAATAAAGAATACTAGGGTTTGGAAATCAAGACCCACGGAACCCGAGGAACCAAGGTGTGGGGTGTGGAAGCTCACTCATCATCACTCCCACGCCCTGTGCTTCCTGTCTGCTTAGCTCTGAACTCTACAGGGTTAAGAATTGTGGCTCCCCATGAGGGTACTCCCTTATCAGTGCACAGGCAAGTGGTCTACTAAAGGACAGCTCTGGCTGCCTCCTGGACACTTGGACTTTAAGGGCATGAGGGATGCATGTGGAACCCTAAGTAGCTGGTTCACTTAGTTCAGGTTTCTCCCTAACCAATTTTAACTCAATTAACATACGCAGAAAGCCCAAGTTTGGGTCATTCTACCTCGGAAGTCACCAAGAGCTAATAGCAAGGGTGAGAGGAGTTAAAAATACGTAATGGAGGAGGGAGATGTTGAATATGGTTTGTGACACTGAGGGAAACTGAATTTTGTCCCAATAGTCTCTCTCTCCTTTATTTTACGCAATGAAGAGACCCCACAGGAACTTTGAAGAGAGACCCACAGGAACTATGAAGAGAGACCCGCAGGAACTATGAAGGGTGTGTTCTTTGCAAGTGGGTGGGGCATCAGGTCTGTGGCGGAGGGGTGGATGGGAGCAGCTGTAGAGATCCAGCACTCAGATCTCTTCAGAAAAATCTACAGCGAGCAGTGTGGGTGCCCACTTTCTGCTCTGGGATTCAGCACAGCCTTTATGCCAAGGCCATGACAGAGTGTGGCAAAGGCGCTGGAGCTGGGCCGGGCTGCCGGTGGGAGTCACTCTTACAGCAATCTTTCGTTTGGGATTTCTTGTTGGCCTGCCTGGGCCCACGCTTTGTCAAAGCTGCCCTGATCCTGAGTCTTTGTGTTCTGCTCTCTCCTTCCTTTCCTTTCTCCTCCCACAGATATCACAAGAGCACCTGGGCATGGGGACTTTCCCTGCCTGTGGCCACTCCCATTTTTCTTCACCCCGTGGAGGCTTCTTACATCTAATTCCAGTTCAGGCTCAGCTTCTGCTTTGTGGAAGATCTGAACTGACCCAGTTAGGAACAAAGATCAAGAGGCAGGAAATTTTAGGACATTAATAGTTGATAATTGAATAAAAAATCATGAGTCATTCCAGAAAGGAAAGAAGGTAAATGTTATGATTTGGCTGTGTCTCCACCCAAATCTCACCCTGAATTGTAATAATTCCTACATGTAAAGGGTCAGGTGGAGATAATTGAATCGTGGGATGATTTTTCCCCATACTGTTCTCATGGTACTGAATAAGTCTAGTGAGATTTGATGGTTTTATAAATGGGAGTTCCCCTGCACAAGCTCTCTTGCTGCCGCCATGTAAGATGTGACTTTGCTCCTCATTTGCCTTCCACCATAATTGTGAGGTCTTCCCAGCCGTGTGGAACTGTGAGTCCATTAAACTTATTTCCTTTATAAATTACCCAGTCTTGGGTATGTCTTTATTAGCAGTGTGAGAACAAACTAATACAGTAAAGAAAGGAGAATATTAATGAATAAAAAATATTTCAGGAGACAAATCAATAGACTGGAAGTTGAAGTAAGGTCAATGTACTTTATATAGTAGACATGGAAAATGTAAGTGTATAGATAATTTTATAAATGAGAATTTTTATTTCAATTTAATAATCTGCATGGTCCAGAAGCCACACAAGTAACAAAATACCCAGTGTCCTTATACCTTTTACTACTTCGTAGTGGTAATACTTTCATTTTGGTTAAAAACAAAAGATGCTGATCATATGTACACTTTTATCAAACTGCCTAGAGTCTAGAGCTAGAGACCAATGTAGAAGTGTATAATTTAAAAGTGCAGCACACTAGAATCCCAAATGTACTTAGAGTTTAGCAGGAACCCTTCCCAAAGGGTTTGATGTGGGCCTTAAGGAGTAATTATAAGTTCACTGATTAAATATGAGGTATAGGTGAGATTCCTGGAGATAATGGGTGGATGATATTTTGAGCTTACAAATGGATTCTGGGGGTAAACCATTTTCAGAGTTACTATTTTAATTTTGTGACAAGGCCACAAACACATTTGAGTAAAAAAAGTAGTATACTTTATGAACACAAAAACTTGACAAGATTTCTGTGTTCTACTCTTAGTTTTATGACTCTTTTATATACATGATATCTCTTAGGCACACTCCTTTTTCAACAGTTGTTGTTTGTTCTTGCTGAAGGGCATTGATGAAAAGTGCTATTTATGTACAAAAGAAAGAGCCAGCATCCTATGAAATATATTTTTCATGATCTACAAAAGGTATACCAGAGAAAGTAGTTTAACCATTTAAAAACAGAGTAGTTCTTTCTGTCATTGAGTTCCAAGAGAAACCACTATACTAGGGAAGTTCTGTGCAGAACATGGAGAAATAATATAACTGTAGTGTTGTTAATCTATCCTCAAATTCCCTGTTCTGCAAATGTTCATCTACTCAAATAATCTAAGTAAAGTTAGGGCTCATTGTATTTTTTTCCATTATAATGCCTCAATGCATTTCCAAAGATTTTTTTAAATTATAAATTTGAATTCCAGCTGTAATAAAACATTCATCTCCACTAACTGAAAATACTGCAAATTATCTTGCTCTTACACTCTTCTTTTGAGGAACATAATGGAGTTTGCATTTACTTATGCCGTGTTCTCCAGTTCTGTTACAGAATCCCTTGAAACGAAAGTAAAGCAAACTATATGAAAAAGTAACTATTAGTATTCTTTTTTTAAAAATTTAAGTTCCTGGCTACATGTGCAGAATGTGCAGGTTTGTTACATAGGTAAACATGGGCCATGGAAGTTTGCTGCACCTATCAACCCTTCACCTAGGTATTAAGCCCAGCATGCATTAGCTATTTTTCCTAATGTTCTTCCTCCCCCACTCCACCCCCTACAGGCCCTAGTGTATGTTGTTCCCATCCCTGTGTCCATGTGTTCTCATTGAGTAACTATTACTTTTAACATGAAGAGCAAATTGATGCAAAATATAAGATTTCACTGAACCAAAATGTGATAACATTTTAACTGATATTTTGATTTAAATTTCTATTTTTATTCTATCTTTGCACATTTATGTTTATCCAATTTCTTGTTTAGTTATAATTTATATTTTACCTACTACTAATAGGCCTGCAATATATATGAATATATGCACGTAAATTTGTATGCAGGTTTGGGTGTTAAAATAAAGAGCAAATTAACAACTATGCAAAAATAGTAAATGACCAGAGTTATTTCTAAATATGATTAATTTATTTGCTTCCTTGATGCCAATATTAAAAAGGAATTAACTTATCTTGCATAGCTTTTATTGAAAGACCTTCCATGTTCTGAAAAGGAGCAAAATTGACTTTTGGCAATGAACTCTGGAAAGGATTTATCACACACATCCTTACAAAAAGGATACTATGATACAACCCATTAAAAATCCTGGTAAATTAAACAAAAGCCAGGATTCTTTACTATTGACAACCTGATTAAAAACTGTATGTTGAAAGTCAAAAAACCTGGAACAACCGATTCAATGTTGAAGAAGATGAATGAGGTTGGAGGACTTGAACTACCTAATTTTAAGACTTGGTATAAAGGTTACAGTGATCACGCAAGACGGTATTGTCAAAATGATAGCACATAGATTGATGGAACAGAACATGCAGCCCGTAAATACACTTTCACAAATGTAATCAACTGATTTTTGACAAAGGCGTATAGGCAAGGCAATGGATAGAGGGTAGTTCTTTCAAAAAATGGTGCTGGAACAACTGGATGCTCATATGCAAAACAATTCACCTGGATGCAGAACTTACACATTATACAAAAAAAGTAAGTCAAAATAGATCTAAACATGACAAAGTAGATCTAAGTGTAGTACGCATTTAGAAATGACAAAACTTCTAGAAGAAAATAGAAGAAAATCTATGTGAACTTGGCATGGGCTGTGTTTCTCATTTCTTCTCCAAGTATCGTTGCAGCACACCCTCATCATTCCGAGCTCTCTGGACACATTTGTTTTTAAAAATTCTGAAATATTCCCACTAAATAGTCAGCCAACATGAAACAAATAGGAGCAAATGAAGAAAAAATGATACCACTAAATGGAGCATCCACCAAACCCAAATTCCAGGTTTTTGTATTTCTATGAATGTTTTGCTTTTGTGTACGTTCTAATAATAACTGAGCTATATCATTTTCTCAATTCTCACTTTAAATTGAAGTATAGGAACTTTGCTTCATGTCTTGAGATTCTGGATTTGTACCCTGAACACATCAAAAGCCAACTTGAGTGTTTCTTCCCTAATAGATAACCCCTTTTTCTGCCTGAGTAACTGAATGCTATGAGCTGAATTGTGTCCTTCTGTTCTCCTATCCCCATCCAAAATTCAAATGTTGAAGCCCTAATTCACAATGTGATGGTATTTGGAGATGGGGCCTTTGGGACTTAATTAGGGATAGATGGGGTTATCTGGGTGAGGGCTTCCAAATAGGATTTATGTCTTGGTAAGAAGAGGCTCTTTCTGCTTGCATGTATTGCTGCAAGGAGGCTATTTGAAAGCCAGGAAGAAAACCTTCACTACAGACAAAATCTGCCGGCACCTTGATCTTGAACTTCTCAGCCTTCAAAGATATAAGAAATAAATTCACTTTTGTTTAATCCACCCAGCCTATGGCATTTTGCCATGACAACTTGAGCTGACAAAGACACTAAGGAGCTATGTCTTTATTCTACAGTTTTCATACTTTAACCAGAATATGTTTACATGTTGAGTACTTAACTACTCTGTTTCTTTTTTGATGTATGGCATTCCTATTAAATCTATATAGGCTTATTCATTATTTCCATTCTAGACACTTTTATTTGCTTTATATGTAAATCTTTTTCTTCTTAATTTTTTTATCTGTTACATAAAAAAAAGTACCTGTGCCTTGATCCACTTTTCTTTGTCTTCCGTATCTGTTATATTTTCCACAATAACATTAATTGTTTTGTCTTTTCTCTGCCTTCATTGAGATTATATTGAAAGTTTTCTCTATTTCAGTAATTAAAACTTAGCTATGCCTATTTGGCAGTAATCATTTCTATTAATTTTTATTTGTAAAATGTTTTTTGGACTTCTATTAATTTCATTAGCTCTAAAACTATCTTTTTATTATGTTTATTACAATACAGCTATAAAAGATAGTATTTACTTAATTGTTGATATTATTTAATTATTTTCACAACATTAAACACTTGAAAATTTAATTTATTTTAGGTTCATATTCATCCTGAATGGATCCTTCATCTGTACTTTCCTATCTCCCTTATCTTTTTCACTTGTCTTTTTGTTTTCTTCTTTTTCTTCTCTTTTTTATTTCTTTCTTATTTTTACTTTTTAATTTGCCATGTTTACCATGACATATTTGTATACATTTTGTATTTTTCCTGTATCTTTCTACATTTTTATTAATGAAGTGAATAACTCTGTCAGACTCCTCTGTTCATTCATATATATGGTCAAATAATATTTATCGACTCTCCTGAAGACTTACTAAAGCATATTTCTATCTTCCCTTCTGAACTACAATTTGGTAATCTATTTTTCTGTGTCTTGAAAGTATGCAATATCAGTGAGAGAGATAACTCAGTTGGACACAGTTATAATCTTGTTTATTTCTTTTGAAATTATATGTAAAAACAAAAATTAATACTGCTATTGGAATAAGTCTACACAATTTAAAAGAAATTGCATTTCATTCAATAATTTAATGTCAATTCCTGATGCTTATGCTTTCATTAGGGATAATGAAAATAAATTTATTAATATTTAATTCATATCATCCTAGTAGAGAGGTTTAAATCCTAGGTAAGGTAGGGCATAAGGTAAAACTATATTTCTGTCTGAAAATCCAAATTTAGAAACACTAATGAGCTTTCTTGGGATATTAGCTCATCAACAGTGTTTCCAGGGAGTCAAAGAGAGACAAAAAAATGTTGCCTTGTCTCTCCTTGAAGGATATATATGGATTTTCTTTTTTTTTGCCAAAAGCTTTAATGGTTTTTTGCACATACTTTTGTCCCTTTATTTTATATATTCAATGTTGAGTTTTATCATGACTTATCGTTTGTTGTCTTGTTTTTCTTGCTATCAGGTATTAGAAATAGAATATTCTATTAATAGGTTTTAATCAGTATTTTCTGAGAGAAATGCTACTGGTGATTTTTGTTTTTTAATCCAGGGATAAGGAAATAATCCTCTTAGTTGTCAAACATAAAAAGAACAGATTGAAAAAGGAAGCTCACCTAAGATTTCTCAAGATATTAAATATAGTTTAAGGTTGAAGGAAAACATTTGTCATCTAATAATTCATTGTTCATTAAAATGATAATATACAGAATAAAGTTCTGAGGCATCATTGCATACATTAGGATTAGAAATATTTACCTACCCCAAATCATTATCATATTTTCTTATGTTTTCTCCCCCAAGTTTTATTGTTTTACCTTTTACATTTATATCAAAGTCTATTGATTGTCCTAGACATTTAAAATTTAAGTTTCTGTATACCATATGAAAAGATAACAATTTTTTTTGCACGTGGATATTCACTTAACCTATTACCCCATATTGTTTATTAAGAATACCATCTTTTCTCCACCGGACTATTATGCAATTTTGGCAAAAATCAGATGTCTATTTCTGGACTCCCTATTGGGTTCCTTTGGTCTTCCTGGCTGTCTTTAAACTGTTATCTTATATTCATGTGTTGCGGGAAGTCAGGGACCCTGAATGGAGGGACCAGCTGAAACCATGGCAGAACATAAATTGTGAAGATTTCATGGACATTTATCACTTCCCCAATCAATACTCTTATGATTTCCTATGCCTGTCTTTACTTTAATCTCTTAATCCCACCATCTTCGTAAACTGAGGATGAATGTTGCCTCAGGACCCGTGATGATTGCATTAACTGCACAAATTGTTGGTAGAGCATGTGTATTTGAACAACATGAAATCTGGCACTTTGTAGCCCTTAAAGCATGTCATCTCTGTGACCCACACCCTCTTCGTGCACTCCCTCCCCTTTGAAAATTGCTAATAAAAACTTGCTGGTTTTATGGCTCAGAAGCATCATAGAACCTGCTGACAAGTGATGTCTCCCCCGGACACCCAGCTTTAAAAGTTCTCTCTTTTGTACTCTTTCCGTTTATTTCTCAGACCAGCCAATGCTTAGGGAAAGAGAAAAAGAACCCAAGTGAAATATTGGGGGTAGGGTATCCCCAATATTCATGAATACCATAGCTTTATCATGAGTGTTAAAATATTGTAAGTTTTCTAGATTTTATTTTCATTTCACACATCCTGTTAGTATTAGAATGAGATTGTTAACTTCCAGAAACCATCATGAGATTTTGGTTAGAATTACATCAAGTCTATAAATCAAACTGGAAAAGCTTTTGCTTAAACTACATAGCTGTAAGAATGAAAAAATGGTAAAGCAACACATGGGTGCCCTGTAAAATCATCATGGAATAAAATCAGTCAGACATGAAAGAGTATATTCTCTTCACTTCAGTAAAGCTCAGTAATAAACAAAAGTTCATCTTCTGTTTTAGATGTCAGGAGAGTGATTATTTTGGAAGGAGATAAGGATGTTAAATGGATGAGTTTATTTAATTTAGTGGCACACCTATGTTTAGGAATTTTCTGTATGCATACTAACTTTTAAAATCTTTACATTGGCCGGACGTGGTGGCTCACACCTGTAATCCCAACACTTTGGGAGGCCAAGGTGGGCGAATCACGAGGTCAGGAATTTGAGTCCATCCTGGCTAACATGGTGAAACCCCGTCTCTACTAAAAATACAAAAAATTAGCTGGACATGGTGGTGGGCAACTGTAATCCCAGTTACCGGGGAGGCTGAGGCTGGATAATCGTTGAACCTGGGAGGCAGAGGTTG
This sequence comes from Colobus angolensis palliatus, assembly GCF_000951035.1. NCBI lineage: Eukaryota > Metazoa > Chordata > Mammalia > Primates > Cercopithecidae > Colobus > Colobus angolensis. The sequence goes on from NW_012118365.1 coordinate 738,740, forward strand.
CAGTGAGCCGAGATCACGCCACTGCACTCTATCCCGGATGACAGTGAGAGACTCCTTCTCAAAACAAAAAACAAAAAACAAAAAAACAAAAAAAAAAAACACCACCAACAACAAAACACTTTACCTTAAAAATATTTGTTTAAAAAAACGTATTTTCTTCTTAATGGAAAACCTCACAATTCAACGAAATGCTCCAGGTAACCAAATTGTACATGACATTAAAGAATTCAACAACAAAAAATGGTGGCATAGATTAATTGGTGATGGACGTTGTCATGCGCGACCGTGTGAAGAGAGCACCAAACAGGCTTTGTGTGAGGAACGTGGCTGTTTATTTCACCTAAGTGCAGGTGGACTGAGTCTGAAAAGAGAGTCAGTGAAGGGAGATAAGGGTGGGGCCGTTTTATAGGATTTGGGTAGGTACAGGAAAATTACAGTCAAAGGGGGGGTGTTCTCTGGCGGGCAGGAGTGGGGGTTACAAGGTGCTCAGTGGGGGAGCTTTTTGAGCCAGGATGAGCCAGGAAAAGAAATTTCACAAGGTATATCATCGCTTACGGCAAGGACCGGCCATTTTCACTTCTTCTGTGGTGGAATGTCATCGGTTAAGGCGAGGCAGGGCATTTGCACTTCTTTTGTGATTCTTCAGTTACTTCAGGCCATCTGGGCTTATACGTGCAAGTCACAGGGGATGCAATGGCTTGGCTTGGGCTCAGAAGCCTGAGAGACGTGACTTAATAGGAAATAAAGGAAATAAAGTAATTATTGAAAAAGGTAAAACGTAAAATGAAAATAGCATAAATACTAATGTAAAGACTAAGATCATAAGTATGGAACAATAATTAAGTACATCTATAACATTTAATAAAAAGCAGTCTTTAAAATAATTCAAAGATTAAAATATTAAGCATTCACATTTCATTTTTAAAAATAAAATCGATTTTATTTATAAAATTTTTTAATAATATCTGTAATTTGAAAAAATACATTGGTCAATTAAAAAGGAGAATATAAAATTAAAACAAATAAAACGTATATTTTTAAAATAATTAGTGCCTGGGTCACGGGGTAAGAGGTGACACATACAGCCTCAGACAGCCTTGATGCCAAACAATTGCTACTGATTATTTTCTCCAAAGCCCCTGGGTAAAGGCTGTTCACAAACAATGGGTAAGCTCTGAGTCAAGTCAAATAAAGAGAAGCCTGTGAGTAGGATTTTCTAGGAAGCTGCCCTCAGGTCATATTATGACAATTAACTGGGAATGGGGCTTTGAAGGGCTCCAAGCCTGTTCTGTCCCCTTCAGGTGGCTGCAAGGCTGATTATTTCACTGTGATTGTGGAGGCTGATGGTTTTCAATGCTTCCACTAAGTTGGGAAGTCTGTGATGGAAACAGGGCAAGTAGAACTGCCAGCAAAGCTCTCTCTCTCTATAAGACTCAGTCGTCTTTTATTTAATAAATGATCCCCAGATTTTTGTGAGCCTTTGGTTAATATTTTGCAATACTTTGATTAGTTTTAAAAATTCTGAAAGCATTGATCTTGGCAATATTTGCCAGTGATTTTACTTTCATATAGAGAGGTATTTTTGCAGATAGTACCTCTCTAGTCCTGTGGACAACACAAATAGTATTTATCTTAAGACTTATTTGTTTGTGAAGATTTAATGAAAGATATTTGAATGTGAAATTTTTTAAAATAATCATAATTTTAAATACTAATAAACACTGGATGAAATAGAAAATGCTATTGTTAACACATTGTGAGGTTTTATTGTGTAAAAATTTAGATGGATAACCTTAGGTTTTCTTTTAGTAGAGTTTTAAAATAGATTTTGACAAAGAAAATCATTAAAAAGCGTGACATGTATTCTGAGGTACTGAAAATTATCTAAGGCTGTGGGACAAATATGACTAATACAATGAGAAGGAATAAAATATTAAGGAATAAAATATTAAGATACTTCTCTGTTCCTGGCAATCGTCTTGTTTTGGAGCCTCTTGGACTTCCCAGAGCTATAGAGAAAATGATTTTTGCATGTTTCAAACACATTTGAGTAATGTAGATTCCAAACCTAGAAATGAGTTCAAACTCCCAGGGGTTTGAGTTCCATTTACAGTTGGCAAAAATGTACATTTTTTTTTTTTTTTTAGAAAAAGGTACTGTGAGAAAAGCAAATTCATACTACCTTAGCTGTTGAAAAATGTGATAACTGCTCTTTTGAAAGATCTTGAGCCTGCATAAACCACCTGCTATGCAGCTCAGCATCACCATGAGAAATCGGGATAAAAGAACACAGAGGATCCGAGGAAAGCTGAAAGCTTAAAACTCTCTGCAAATTGAAATCCGGATAAGAAGGAAGGAAGATGGTATCCAAGATAAGACATTTTGCTTCTGTAAGGGATAATCCCCAGCTCCAAATTACCTTATGATTTATTTAAAAGGTTGAAATTATCCTTACTGCCCTAGGTTTATTAGTAAATTTAAGTAAGAGAGACAATTTCCAAGCCAAATAACAGACATACAAAAGTGTATTTTAAAACCTTGAAAGGTGAAGAAATGAATTTATTCTTCTGCTTTCATCAATGACCACTTATTCCAAAGCAAGTCCAGGAGGTAATATTAAAGATACAAGAACGGCCATATCATAATAGCCTGGAACTCACAAGACTATCTTCAGACGGAGTAGCATTTCCTTGTTGTTTATCAGCTAAAAGTACTGACTCACACTATCCTAAGCTACATCAGTTAAAGCAATGAAATAAATATGTTATAATCTCTCTGCAATTACCCTTAGACAAAGCGTATATTTATACTAACCCCAGATTATTAATTCCTTGATTGACAAAGCTTTGCTTAAGAATGTAAGAATTAGCCGGGCGTGGTGGCTCACTCCTGTAATCCCAACACTTTGGGAGGACGAAGCAAGCAGATCATGAGGTCAGGAGATGGAGACCTCATCTCACCTAAAAATACAAAAATTAGCTGAGTGTGGCGGTGTATGCCTTGTAATCCCAGCTACTCAGGAGGCTGAGGCAGGAGAATCGCTTGAACCAGGGAGTAGGAGGTTGCAGTGAGCCGAGATTGCGACACTGCACTCCAGCCTGGCGATAAAGCGAGACTCGTTCTAAAAAAAAAAAGTAAGAATTATAACCATTAGAATTCCTGTAATACTTTGAGATGATTCTTAAATAAATTTAAATTTTAAGAAATTTAAAAGTAACTGCTTCTAACTGAAAAAAACAAACCAAAACTCACAAGTATAAAACTAGGTACAAACTGCTTGTTCTTAAAACTTCTACTCCAATATTGCCAAATTAATATTTGACATAATTTTTGACATAAATTTCTACAGTTTTTTCTTTCTTTCTTTCTTTTTATTTTTCTTCTGTTCTCTTCAAACTGGTAGCCTCGTCTATAGTCCCTACCCACAGGTGACCTTGCAGACAGCAGTGTTCTGGCTAGACTTTCTTTGTGCTTCCCAAAGCCTCTGTTTGGGTAAAATAGGTGTTGCATAGAAACAGAGTAGATTGGAAGGTTTGTTTACCTGTTTTCCATCAGAATAGAGACAGTTTCCCAGTATCTGGGGAAGAAAAGGAAATGAGCAATAGGCTTGTCTCTAGAGCGTTGTACATTCCAGTTCAACATTTTGAAAGGTCTCCAAGAGGAGAAAAATGACACCATTGAGGAATGACTTTATCTAGGAAAATGAGACTGAAAGCACAGAGGATCATACAGGAAAAAAAGGTGTTTCCCCAAGCTTACTGTAAAGACAATCAGTAAGATCTGAACAAAGCATCATTTCCATGCCAAGACTCATACATTAATGTTCATAGTAGCTTTGTTTGTAATAATTCTAAGCTTTAAACAATCCAAATGTCCGCCATTAAATGAATGAATAAGCAAAGTGGTATGTTCAGTACAGCAGGTAGCTAGTCAGGCATGAGCAGGGCAGGAGAGGGCCCCACCCCACTGCAGCAGGAATGTCAGCTGGGCCTCAGGCAAAGGTCAGCCAGTTGTTAACACTGTCTCTCTAAAATAATAATTGTTTGCAGCCGGTGTCAGGGAACGGCAGTTTCCTAGGAGATTAGAAACTCCTGAAGCTGGTCATCAGCAGCTTCCTGATAAGATGTTGGTAGCTGGGTCAGTGGGCTCTAGCATGTGTATTAAGAGGCAAAATGGCAGAGTTCAACTGGTGTATGACCTCCCAGGGATGTTCTACGGGTAAAGGGAAGAACACCTAAAGTGAGCCAATGCACAGCTCCAGTAAACACACTGTGCATGCTCACTTCCCAAATGCTAGCAGGCCACTGTGCCTGTGAGCAGCTGGCCCCAAGGGAAGAATCAGGGAAGAAGGGATGCAAGATCCCAGAAGTGTGCCAACGTATAAAACCCCAAGTCAAAAGGTCAAGTCACACATTTATTTTTCAACTTGCCAACTTGGCCCTCTTTCAAGTGTGCTTTCTTGCTCTAAAACTTTTTTTTTTTTTTTTTTTTTGAGACGGAGTTTTGCTCTGTTGCCTAGGCTGGATTGCAGTGGTGCAATCTTAGCTCACTGCAACTTCCGCTTCCTGGGTTCAAGCAATTCTCCTGCCTCAGCCTCCTAAGTAGCTGAGATTTCAGGCGTGAGCCACCATGTCCAGCTAATTTTTTTTTTTTTTAGTAGACACAAGGTTTCACCATGTTGTCCAGGCTGGTCTCAAAGTCCTGACTTCAAATGATCCACCCGCCTCAGCCTCCCAAAGTGCTGGGATTACAAGTGTGAGCCACTGAGCCCTGCTAAAACTTTTAACTAAATGCTCCCTCCAGCTCTAAGACTTGCTGTGGTTGGTCTCTTTTTCTGCCATATGCCCCTCGGTGGAATTCTTCCTTTTGAGGAGGTAAGAATTGAGGTTGCTGCAGACCCCTACAGATTCGTCACCACCAACATATTCATACAATGAAATATGAATCAGCAACAAAAAAGAATTAACTATTCATACACAGTATGGATGAATTTCATAATAATAATAAATTCCTCCATCAAATGTGAAAATTGCTGTCATCATTCTTGTAGTTCTGTTTCTTATGATGAACAGGTGTCTTTCTTCTCCTACAAATTTAATATTATTCACTTAATGTTTACTTGATGTGAAATGATCACTTGAACACTAAATGCTGTTATGGTATTTTTAGTTTAGCTAAAATACATGATCTAGAATCAGCTGGCTCACTGTGATCGTGAACACAGGTGCAAACACAAGGACTAGATTAATGTGTCAGGACTAAGGTATTTGGTGGTCATTTCCATGATTCAGAATATGCTTAAACTGTTTTATACTCAAAACAAAAGCATAAAATTAAAAAAACTTCTCGGAACTCTTAGAAGAACAATAGTACGTCATTAGAATGCAATTTTAGAATCAGTGTTCAATTGAGACAAATATGCATATAGTCAGAAATGTATGCGTTTAAATCTAAACTCCACAACAAAGAAACTGCATAAACTTGAGCAAGGTATTTAAATTCTTTGAGAACTGTTGTCTTTTATCTGCTAATGAATATGGTATTATCTATCTCATAGGACATTTGAGTGAATTAAGCTAAATAATCTGTAGCCACACTTTAGTGTCTGATACACAGTAAATGCTCAATAACCCATATATTCCTTTATTTTCTACTGAATAAAAAATTAGGAAGGTCAACTTATTAGGGAAAAGTTAGAAAGGCAAAATTATTAGGAAAATATTAGGTGGATATGTGTTTTCAGTTTAGTGCAAGGTTATGCGTCTAGTATTATTTACAGCCATTTCTAGGTTCAAACTTACTAACCTGCATATTAGCCCTAAGAACTATAATTTCTTTTTATAATTATGTATTTATTTAAAGTATTATAGTTTGGCAGGATGTATACTATGTTTCATGTAATATTATGGCTTCTTTCAGTGGTTCATTATTTTTCCATTTTATACCTAAGAAATGATTGACAATTAAGTTAAACTTCAAAATAAGAAATTAGTTTTTGTGGGATAAAATTTAGTCCTCCTATTGTAAGCAAACTTATCTATTCTTATTGGGGGACATTAGTGATATTCTTTGACAGGTATCAAAAATATATACATATATACACACACATATATGTATATATTATATATACAAATATATACATATACACACGTATATTA
>NW_012118365.1:745022-756724 GCF_000951035.1 Colobus angolensis palliatus
TATATATTCTATATATACACACATATATATGTGTGTATATATACTAATTTTGTTTTACACAATATATGGTTCTTATCCAGAAAGCATGTATATTTTAATTAAATGAATTTTTTTTGCAATTCTCATGAATAAAACTGAGTGAAGGACTTTATGAAACACACAAAAATGTGTTCCTCTGAAGACTGCTGAAAATAAGACAGCGTATGTCATAGAGAAAAGTAGCTAGTTTCCAGAAAACTGACTTATTTCTGTCTTTGTTCTGTCGAGTTTTGTCTTTGAAAGGAGGATTAGACTTTAAAATGAATATTGAGCACCAGAGGGAAAAGCAGTTAAGGTGAAGTTAGCTTCTTACTTTTTTGTGTGGAGTCAAGGAGGAAATAGTGAATGAATGTCGATATAGGCAGATTTGTAGTAGTGTAATTGTTTTTAGAAGTCTAATGTTTATTACAATATTTATTTATTGGAAGTAATAAAAGTATTCATTTGAAAACTGCCTTTATGGGCAAATATTACATTTAATGGTTGTATTGAAATGAGTGTGTTGAAATAAAGCAGAGTTCTTGTGACAAATATATTCAGGGTATTAAGAAAAATTAAGGTTCCATTATTTAGGGTCTAAATAAGAAGAAATAGAGTCCCTAAGCATGGTCTCCATGACGTTTCTTCATGAAGTCCTTTGGGCAATGATATATTAGTAACCTGGTTACAGGAATGCTTAAAGCAATCCCTAATGCTATAGTAATGACAGTGGGTTTTCTTTCCGGAGATGATATGGATATCACTCTTAGCTTTAGGACACAATTTATCTTTCCCTTCCAGTAGTAGGTTGTTACTAGATATGAAATAAAATGAAGAGTCAATTAGTACAGTTAGTCCTGGATTTTCTCAATAACTATATGTAACTGGAAAATTTATTCAGCCTCTCCAGGCTTCTTTTTTTCTCCTTACCTATGTAAAATGGAATAATCTCTAAAAAGATTTGTAGGTCTAAGATTCTAAGTTACAGACATTTTCACGATGCTATTCTAAATCACAAGTGCAGCACCAGTACCAGTCCTTCAAGAAGCATGCACCAAGATGGAATTAAACTTTCAAGAAATGCATTCGGGTATGGCCCTAGGAAATGAAGCAAGGAGGGAAGTAGAATAGGCTACATTAGTTGTCGGACCATGATGCTGGCCAGACTTCTATGCAGGAAAGTGGGATTGCAGGTTGTAGGATAGTTCTAGTAAAATCTTGGCAAGGCTATGGAGAGTCCTTGAGCCAAAGTTCCATGTTCGAGGAATCTTCTGTTTTACAGGAAAGGGTTTGCCTTACTGACCTGGTGTGCTCAGTCACTGGTTAGAGAACAGTTCATGCAAAGCATGACCTTTATGTGAGGGCAGTGATGGATTTGAGCACAGTAGCTAGGCCATTAATTATGCTCCTTATATTAGAAAATATGAGAGGAGCACTTTCAAAGTCGACACAATTGCTGTGGGTAGAATGTATAGTTTTAAAAAATAAAATTATAGCCCAAGTATACTAATGAGCTAATAAACACAGTATAGGTGTGAACCCAAAATTTTCAGAGACAGGTCTCAATCAATTTAGAAAATTTATTTGCCAAAGTTAAGGATGGCTTTGTTGCTACAGCTTCAGGAGGTCCAGATGACATGTGCCCAAGGTGTCAGGATACAGCTTGCTTTTACACACAATACATCAATCAATACATTTAAGATTTGCATTGGTTTTATCTGGAAAGGCAGGACAACTCAAAATGAGGGCTTCTGGGTCATAGGTAGATTTAAATTTTTCTGATTGGCAATTGATTGAGTTATCATCAATAGAATGGAATGTCTGGGTTATGATAAGGGTTGTGGAGACCAAGGTTTTATTGTGCAGATGAAGCCTCCAAGTAACAGGCTTCAGGGAGAATGAACTGTAGATGTTTATCAGACTTAAGACTTTGTTGATGTTAGTGCTGATTGACTTTTCCTGAATTCCCAAAGGGAGGAGGATATAATGAAGCATGTCCAATATCTGCTTCCCTCATGGCCTGAATTCGTTTCTTCTTTTTCTTTTTAAAAATTTTATTTTTGGTTTAGGGGTACATGTGAAGGTTTGTTACATAGATAAACATGTGTCACAGAAGTTTGTTGTACATATTATTTCATCACCCAGGTAGTAAGCCCAGTATCCAATAGTTATATATTTCAAATTAACTTTGGAATTTTCTTGGGCAAGAGAAGGGGTCCATTCAGATGGCTGGTGGGGCAGTTAGAATTTTACTTTTGGTTTACGTAGGTATTGACTTATATTTATTACAAATTACAGTCTTTGGTCAATGAGTGAGAGGTTGTTAATTTAGAGAATTTTGGATACTAAAAGGTTCCTCTTTGCACTAATGCTTATTCAAGATGTTATGGGAGACAGACAAGGTTTAACCTGGTAAAAATTGTAGGTCAAGTCACATGCTAATTGCATCTATAAAATTCTAAACTCTTTTGATTCACACAGTAAACATTGAATGGAGAGAGAAGAAAGTTTATAATATACATTTTCAGATGATAAATTCCTCCTTAGATGTTTTATGTTGTATTAAAATATAATGGCTTTGATAGACGAGGTTTAATTTTCGTACTTGGTTTCGTTGCCTGATTGGGAAGGAATACTTAGACACTCTTCTTTTAAACTGTCATAGTTACTATTAGCAAGTATGTGATGTTTCATTGCTCAAAATAATTTGTTTGAATGATTTGGGCAAGAATAACTTTGATTATAAGGATTAATTTTTTATTAAGCAAAATCCTAACTGGAACAAGGCAATGCCTTTTATATTAATTTTGACAGGTTTTCTAAATGCCATTTCATTACACTGAAATGTAATGAAATGCAAGTACTTCATTTAATACAACGACTGATTCCCAAATCTTACAAGACATTTTGTGTTATTTTACTCATTAAGTAGCTATTAAAATATGTGATTAGACATTGACCAGGCACCAATTGAAGCTGCCATCTTTATTAGAATAGATCTGTCTTTTAAACAGCTAGTTCTGAGGTCTGTTAATACGAAGGTCCTTAATCATATTCTTCTCTGAAACTATTGTCTTTTGGGATACTCTCTAACCATAAGTATTCTAACATATAATTAATTTTATTTTTAAATATATTAGGCTTTTGTAACTTTGCTAAAAGGTTTGTCGGATATGTACTGTATAGTGGGATTATACAATATGAATGATGTAGCTTTTCTAATTTTTTGGGCAGGGTGGCTATTATTGACAACTATACAAAAATATTTCACGGATTTTAAATATTTATATATTAGGTTACAACTTCAATTTATCTTTTCCATGATGTCTAACAATATTTTTGTTAACATTGAATTATTATGGTAGCATCTGTTAGCTTTTAAAGGCATTTTTGTAAATACTATAACCAATTTTTTCTAAAGACGTTTTAGAAATGTCTTTTTAGAAAAGTCTGTTTTTCCTCATTTTTCACATATTCTTCCACACACTCAAACTGATCACCATCTCTTTAACAAAACTGCTTTCACTAGGCTGATTTTAGACATATATATTTGTGTGTTACATATACATGTATGTCTACATGCATATATATATCTACATAGATATGTGTCTGTGTGTGTGTATATATATATAACATGTCATTTTTAGTGTACTTCTAAATTAATAGTGGAATAATAAGCTCTAAGGTTAACTACATTCCCTTTTCATTTTTATTAAATAAAATAAACTTAGAGAAATGCTGAAAGAATGAAAGCACAGACTCCCCTATATCCTTCACCTAAATTTCACAATTGTTAATTTTTTACTTTGACAGCACTGATCTTTATTTATTTGATTTCATTTTAATTAATTAATGGATCAAGTTACCTTTTTCTTTTGGTGCTGGACAATGTGCAGCAGCATCAGGCTTTATTCAATCAGTGCAAGTTGGAACACCTTGCTGACTGCTTTGGGGCATTTTCCTGCATGGTCCTAAGCAGGGACAGCAGGCACGAGGGCTGCATTCACTGAATATATGCAGGTACACACTTCTGTGTCTCCTGCCACAGCTTATATGCCAGACTCCCAATATATGTTTCCATCCCGCTCAATTCAGCATGTCCAAGACATTATTCATCCTACGTTCCGCAAGCCAGTCCTGCCCAGTGTTACCTCTGTCTGTTGTCATCTTTGTCCTCCCCATTACTTAAGCTTTCTCCCTGTTTATTTCCATGTGCAATTTATCTTGACTGTTGTTGATTTCAGTTTATAAAAACATGTATAACTTTCATATTTTCCGGAAAGCAGACTTTGTCTCAAGGATGAAATTGTACTTCATTTTGGAGATGCAAAAGAAATATGAAGATGAGAGGGAAGGAGGTGAGTTAGGGAGCGCTGGGAAGCCATGTGAGTCTGATATTGCTGCTTTAAGCTTAGCTTCTAAATAAGCCCACAGAAGCGCAGGTCACTTGACAGGTATTTGCCTGCTAGTGGTTGCTTCACAGGCTTGAAATAGTATCTGTGAGTAGCACATGAAAAAGAAAAAACAGGGAATTGTTGACTTCAGCTGCCTCCTGTTCCTACTTTCCCTTGACTACATTTTTCTCCATGTGGATTTAAGTGCCCTGTAATTCCAAAGTGCAGCATGGGTCACTTTTTGAAACAATGTGGGAAACCAGACATCCTGGACAACTTTTAATCCAAGTTGGAAAGTAACAGAGGCTGGATGTGTCACCTGTTGGCCTGAATGACTGCCCACCCAGGAAGCCGTAACACTACGGGGCAGATGACTGATACCTATTATTTTCTACATGACCGTAGTGATGCCTTTTTCAAAATGCAGATCTGATTATGTCAAAAACTCTCTTGTAATTACAATTGCTCTTGACTAAGGATCAAAATATTACTGTGGCCGGTGTTGGCTCACTGTTCTAGGGACTCTTCAGTGTTTTCTCGCACCATGGCCAAACCTACCCTCTTTATACTCACTGGCCCTTCTCTAGCAACTATGTGCCCTATACTATATTCCTGAAGCAGTTAACCTACTACTTGCTTCGTTACCTCCTGCTTTTTGTCCAACACTCAGCACCTCACCATCACTTTCTCAGAGGAATTTCCTCCCAGTCTTTCTAATCTTGGGTCCAAATAGTCTCATTGTGTGGGCTTATAGCACAGCATAACTTTCTGTGATATTATTCTCAGAGTTTCCATCTTATATTTATTTGTAAAATTGTTTAATTGGTTGCTGTCTCCAATTGTTTAATTGGTTGCTTTACAATGATGAAATATATAAATGTCATAATATAATTATAAGTTTTATAATTAAAGAGGCTGAATCTATTTGTTTAACTGTTCTGTAATTCAACATGGTTTCACCATTGCCCAGAACAACACTAGAATCCAATATATATGTTTGAACTAATAATGAAAATTATCACTTTAGAGGTTAAAAACTGAGATGATGTACTGAGTCTTCCTGAGAATTAAAAAGAAAACTCTGAGCAAATATATTTCTCACCATGATTTATTTAAATCACTAAATAAATAAACAAAACATGTTTTATGTATTTTTTTCTGAATTTTGCATATGCATGAATGACAATAACAGAATATAAATGTGCCAGCTATTAAGGTACCAAAGTAATTCCAGTAGCCCCAGCTATGGCTTTAGAGTAGGATAAGTCATATCTTATTTTGATTTCCTTGACCTTAGAGTGAGTGTTTGCAGCTAAGAATTTTAATTGAAGCTGGTAGTTGGTCAAACAGTCTAAACAAAATACAAGTGTTCTTTTCCTTTAACTTCAGAAAAAGAAAATTTCAGACCAATAGGTAATATTTAATGAAATGATTGTAAAGAATTGGTTGCTGCCATTGATTTTTCCTAGCAAAATACCAGTATACTAGTAGGTATAATTTAAAGCAATTTTGGTGTATTGTATTCTCCATAAGAACTTTTTCTCTGTCTAAATAGAAATTGGGTTTCAACCAGAAAATAATCTTTGAACAAATCATATTTGGAAACATATTCAAGGGAATAAAATTGATAATATTTTGGACTTAATATAGTTCGTCTGGCTTTTGAGTATGGCTTTATATGCCTTTTTGTATTTATAGCTATATTTTCTCAACCCAATTTGGCATTTAACTCACTTGAAATAACAATGGCTTGAAAAATAAACCTTTTATAGTGTCTGTGTTTCCTTCAGACAACTCTAAACATTTGGAAAAATTCATGACTACCTTCTGAAATAAATGCAATAAAGAAAACACGTGTTTGCCATATTTTATATGGTTAAATATTATGTGTTTGGAATTTATAAGAAGACTTAGCTTGACTCAGAATCATATCCTTACTAGTTAGGATAGCTATTTCTTGCCATCTTCCATTCATTCTCTTACAAGTTGAGATTTAAACCATGAATATATGAGCATTTAAAAGATTCTTTACCATAGGAACTGTTCTTATATAACCCAATGTTTATTAAACTTTAAAAACAATTTTAAAATTTAGTCATTTCGCAGAAATACTTTGTGGAGTAAGGCATTAACAGTATGGATAGTATTTGCATTGCAAATACATTTGAGTACCTTTAATAGTTTTACAGTTTAATATCAGGGTTACAGAAGATATTCTTTCTTGTCCTTATACATTTTCCTTTAATCAGAAGCACAGAAGTGAGCTGCATTTGCCCTCCTATTTTTTCTTAAACATGTTGATTTTGAAAATGATGGAAAATCAGAATTAAAATACGATTTATTTTTTCTGCATATGAATATGAAGCACATGAGATATAAACACACAAATATAGTACTATTGGAAAAGAACGTACGGAGCCATTCTACTCACATGATTATTCACACCATGGAACTCACAGTCATCATTACTCTTAATATGATCCAAATGTTAGCGATCTGATGTTGAATACCACCTTGAGCTGTTCTTTGAGGATGTTTTAAAAAGAAAGCAAGATGATTTGGGGATGGTTAATGAGAACAAAAAAAAGTTGGAAAGAATGAATAGGACCTAGTATTTGATAGCACAATAGGGTGACGACAGTCCATATTAATTTAATTGTACATGTTAAAATAACTAAGAGAGTGTAATTGAATTGTTTGAAACACAAAGGATAAAGAGTTGAGTGGATGAATGCCCCATTCCCCATGATGGGATTATTACACATTGCATGCCTCTATCAGAACGTTTCATGTACTTCATAAATATATACACCTACTATGTGCCCATAAAAATTAAAGTTTAAAATGTTTAAAAAGTTCAGAGTTTCCTCCTGAAGAATCTGATGAAAACACAGAATTGTTATTTTCAGATTCCACATAGATCCTTATTTCCTTGTCTTTACCAGTAGTCACAGTAGTTGTTAAGTGTGTATTCTAATTTTGTGCCATTCTGATTTGGACTTTTTATGAGTTTTTGATTTCAACTCCCTGAAGGTTGATACTTATTTAAAGAATAATATTTGTTTACTTTAAGTGTACTGAGGATTTACTGGATGGCCAATGGGTTCTACCACACACTGTCTCTTCTTAACCTGGAAAGGATTGAGTTTCCCTTTGGCTCTGCAGACATCACTTTAATCTTACTATTCTTTGTCATGTGAATTTTTCTCTCCCCACCCCCCAACCTGTGACATTAGAGGCAAAAATATATATCAAAGTCTAAGCAGAAAATGGTAACCCACTGAAAATGCCACGATACCATAGCTGTGCTATGGCATTTTTCCATTGGCCAGGATGTAGTTTTTCAGGAACATCTTCCTGTGGATTACATAAGCAAATCAGACAATAAATTGATTATACTTATCTTTTTAATTTCCATTTGTGGAAATTATTTTTTGAAGTCTTTGGTTCAGGGATTCCCAAATACTCAAATTTCCTTATTTTATTGCATACATCTTTCAGTTGCTATGATATAGCAATGCAATTAATTGATGGGCTGAGGTGAGGTTCTTTTGAATTCATAGGCCCTGACATCTAGTATGTATTGGTTTAGAGAAAGTAAACAGAAAGAATAATCCTAAAGTAAAAAAATTGATAAACATAAACAATAATAAACTAAGATTTTTTCAGAGAGAGTAAGATAGTAAGGGAAACCAAAACAGTGAAATGAAAAATATAATAAAATAAAAGATGAAAATGTCTTTTATATTTGGACGTCATTTATTTTTCCAGTGTAAATGACTGATAGCGAATCAGTAGGATTTAGAGAATACAGCTACCTCCAATTAATTTTGGTGTCTTTCTTAATGATTAGAGAGAAACGATGCTTGAAGCAAATGACTAGGTACTCTTCTTTCAATGCTATTGCATAATTCTGAGTTCTACTTTTTCTACATTCCTTTCATCAATTTCATTTATTTTGTCTGTATATTTACATAAATATATGAATATGTATCATGTGCTTCTAAGAAAAGGCCAGAAAATGTAACACCTTATCTTGCCCACATTTTTAACTTTTCCTTCATAATGTATGCTGTGTTTTGGCACATGGCAGTACTTTATTGCACAAAGTTAACACTGTTGCTCTTAAGTTATTCTGTCTTTACCATTGTACACATTAACATTCGTTAACCAAAGATTATATACATATCTACTTGTATCTATTTCTAATTAATATTGGGCTTATGTATCTTTATTTAAAAGCCTTTATTGGATATGTTATTGTATTAGTCTGTTCTCATGCTGCTAATAAAGGCATACCTGAGACTGGGTAATTTATAAAGGAAAGAGGTTTAATGGACTGACAGGTCAGCATGGCTGGAGAGGCCTCACAATCATGGTGGAAGGCAAAGAAGAAGCAAAGGCACATCTTACGTGGTGGCAGGCAAGAGAGTTTGTGTAGGGAATTCCCCATTATAAAATCATCGCTATCACAAGAACAACACAGGAAAGACCCACTCCCATGATTCAATTACTTCACACTGAGTCCCTCCCACATGTGTGGATTATGGGAACTACAATTCAAGATGAGATTTGGGTGGAGACACAGCCAAACCATATCAGTTATGTTCAATATTTTGAAAGGGATAATATTTTCTAGTAGAATTTTATAATAAAAAATGACCAGTTGTCTAATGACTCTATATACAGTAAACCACAGAGAACAACATTAAAATTATAAAATAGCAAATAGAGTTGTTCTGTAAGCATACTTAATTACTACACAATATATTGACATAACTATACCAATACATTACAATTTGAAAATACATTCATATATGGAATATTCTGAAAAGTATCTTCTGATAATAAAATATAAGTTAAAATGTTTATCGCAATCATCCAGCAAAAATATGAATCAGACCTAAATTAGGGCACCTGTAGTAATAATGGAAATACAGTCACCAGAATCATTGTTGGGGAGAGGTAAGTATTGTGTACACATGCGCTGCTCACATTCTCTAACACTTGTACATTTCTAACACTGAAAAATCTCTCGTGATTCTTAAACCAGAAGAAAAATGTGAGACATGAGGAAAAGTGAACAATGTTGTGCTCATGAGGAAGGTATTGACTCTACTGCCTCTGAAGGCAATTTTGAGGACAATTGCAGCCAAGCAAGTTAGCAACACTGGTATTCAGGACAAGCCACAGCAGATATTGTGCCCTTTCTACAGCGTCACAATTCATTATGTGGCTCACAGGTCAGTGTCATCAATAAAACTCACCATCTGTATTTCCATCCTAACTAGATTCTTTTTGTGCTAGCTGGGTGTCAAACTCATTTGCCTGAGTACATTCGTCCAGCAGCCATTTATCTATCACCTTCTAGGTGTCAGTCACTGATTCAGGTATTAGGGGAACGGGAGGAAACAAAATAAACAAAAACTCCAGCCTTTATCTTATTATGGGTGAAAGGAAACAAACAATAATAAAAAAGAAAATTCATGGCCTACATTCTACCCTGCGTTGTGGTAATCATTTATCTGTCTTCCAAAATAGAACAGGAAAATGCAATGCTTTTTATCTGGGAAAGTCTTATGATATGCAAATAAATCGACGTTTTAAACAATATGAAACTGCAAGAAATTACAAATTCCCACGTTGAAAATTCTAAGCATTTTTTTTGTTCAGATTAGCCCTAATTTTGATAAGAACAGAGAGGTGGATGGACCACTGGCCAGCTAGAAACCAGATGATGGATCAATGAAAATGGTGTAAATCACTACCACTACTAATAAAACCACTATGTACATGATTTTAGTACTAAGAAAAATTTTTACCAATTAAATTAACATTGGAACTATACACGCCAATATATCAATCATTTTGTCTGACTTGGTTTTGCATGTTTTTTATGAATAGTAGGAAAAGGTATTTAAATGTAAACATCATTATATAAAAAAGTGTTCTCATTACTCTTTGGCAAAATTTTATTTTAGTTCCAGATAGCCTGAATTTAAATAGACAGAGAAATATTTAAAATATAAGTCAGTTTTATATATTTTTTATCTATTTCCAAACCCCAAGGAAGAAAGCATTGAATTTTGGTGTTATCTTCAGTATTATTTGAACTTAGATCTGCAGTGTTGATAGGCTACAGCTAACCTACCCTCCTACAACCATTGCCTGTTGCTCTCTCACTTTGTATGTGGAGCGTTCTGTTTGATCTTCATGTAGCTTGTGGTTGTTTTCTGAAGAAAGAGTCTCACAATTCCCAGTTCTGTCATTTCCGTTTTTGCAATGTTCTCACTTAAAAATGATCTTATCAAAACTGCAGAAGTTTAACAAAAACTTCATTTTCAAGTACAACGTCGAAAACCTGAGAATTCCCTCCTGGTGCAGATTGCTGAGATATTACACCTCAATGTTTGAGTTAATAGTGACCACAGTGAAAAACTAGGCAATGGTAAGACTTAGGAGGTATCTTGATGGCGAAAAATAATTTTAGCTTCATTATAATATTCTATGATCTGAAGCTTTTCTGCACTAAAATCTTTTATTATAAGTAATAAAAAGAGATGATCCCACCAACATTTTAATGGACTGATTCTGCATAATTGTATCCACATTTCCAATGATGTTATTTTCTTGCAAGACAGCATTCAGTTTTACATGCATTGACTATCACTTCAAGTACTTTGCTACATAATAGCCTAATTGCATAAATTAGTATGGTGACTTTATTGCTTAAACAATTTTAGCATTTTTAAATTATTCAATTAAAATTTAAAGGGATTACTTGGAGTAATCCTTTTTTCTGTCTAATGTAAATTTTGGCAATGATGTTAATAATATTAGTAGCATCTACCAGTTATTAAACATTTCCTAGTTTTCAGCTTGGAGTCACTATATTATTTCCTAGGGCTATTACTGTCCAGCAACCTTATTATGCCCATTTTTGAAATTAAAAATAAAGTTATACAAAGAAAAGTAACATTTACAGACATTCAGATAAAGTGATCTAGAAAATATAAACCTAACAGTGTGAACTTTGAGTCTGACTTCAAAGTCTGTGTCCCAACAATGCCCTCTCTACATTCCTCCAGTAGCTTTCGCACTTTCTCCATTTATACATAGCCAACTTGGAAGTTACAGAATATTAGATCAAAGATAGCAAATGACATGCTCTTTCTTGACTTCCTTTTCCTTGTTCCAAGCTTTTCTTTAGGGCCATGTTGGATTGCTTTCCAGCTCTGAGTTTTTATTAGTGGGACAATTTGTACCTTCCTGTGGACTCAGCATTTTTCT
>NW_012118365.1:756774-762405 GCF_000951035.1 Colobus angolensis palliatus
TAGCCAATTTTCCCAGCACCATTTATTAAATAGGGAATCCTTTCCCCATTTCTTGTTTCTCTCAGGTTTATCAAAGATCAGACGGCGACTCAGCATTTTTCTCAGAGATAATTCAACCCACAGAAGCAAGTAATAAAATAAGAAAAAAATTCCATCTTGAGTCTTTTCCTTTGTTATAGATCAATAGGTTATGCTGTCCCACAGTTATGAAAAAGGTTTCTTAAACTTAGTTTCAAAATGTTTTCTTTTCTTTCGAAAGCAACTGATAAGCAAGAGTATATATTTCCATGTGAGGGAATGATGGGTGATGTACACTGTAATCTTTCCCTTTTTTGAGAACAGCACTTTTTGGGAGGGGAAGAGTATTTTTCCCCCGACAATCTTACAAATTATGATTGTTTCTTTTTATGCCAGTACTCAAAAGAAACCCTGGAAATGATAGCTTTACAGATTTAGAAAATAATGAATAGAACCTCCAAGAGAGGAATCCCAGGGGTAATGTTAGCTCACTTTAATGATGACATTTGACAGCAGCTTTTGTTTAGTATGAGGTTCCCCTGGCAACTCTTTTATTGAAAAAAAACTGGAAATGGCAGAAAAGTACTGAAACATGCATTTTTATTTAAAGCATATGGGTATTTTAAAAATTATTTTCTTGCTCCTTTTCAATGTAGCCTAGTCATTTAAGGGAATTAACCATTAGCATTAATTTGTGCAAAGCATAGCTGCTTTTTCAAGGAATTAAGTGATTCAGGAAGTGAGTTGGCTTTCAAAAATTTATTTGAACATACATGGTTCTTCCTTATCATTTGGAGTATGTTAAAAATGGAATGTTGTAGTGCCCTCATTTCCAATTCCATGTGTGATAGTACAGGTTTTTAAAAATTGACTGAATATAGGTTCTAAATAATAACTGTGGAATGCATACATATTAGAGAGAACCTAGCATTTTCTTTGAACACTGGATCACTGTGATGAATTAGTTTTCATAATTAAAAAAAGGTGAAAATGATTAATGAGCAATAGAAGCAAGTGTTGCATCATAAAAACTAAGTCAATGTTTTAATGAAAATATTAAGTCTATATTTAATGAGACTATAAACCATAGTATAATAGAACATTTCCCAATTACATTCTATTCAAATTTCTTACTGGTCTATCATCAGTCTGCATGTAAAATATGCTTACTGATGCCTAAGAAAGGCTGGCTTCTTATAGCATGTAGATGACTCTCTAGAATGTGTATATTATTGAACATAACAGTTGAGTTACATGCTTACGAAGATTCAGTTGCATTTGTTCAAAACCTGATTATGTCGGCTGACTTTGTTATCGCTATTTTGAAGTTGAGCTGAATATTTCATAAGCTTATTAACTATGAATGCAAGAAGAGATCATTGTTTCCATGAAAAATGAGTAGAATGTATGAGAAAATCAGTAAATATGAATCTCTCAAAAAGACACCTTTTGAATTAGGTGTTGAAGAGACAACTGTAAACTTTTTGGTGAAAAATATAGGACGATTCATCCAGATAGTGTTTTTTTTTACTTCTGTTATTTTAGGTTTTAAACAAATGTATGGAGACACAGTTGACATTAAACACACACACACACACACACACACACCAGTGACACCAGTGAAAGCATCACTGTAATGAAGCAAATGGAAATATTCATCATACAAATTTGTTTTCTTCTATTCTTGTATATAGTCCGTCCTTTTCCCTTTCTTCACTTCACTTTTAGAAGTAAACATATGCCACTAAAGATTAATTTCCATCTTAACAGTTTTCTTTAAATGGAATAATACAGCTTATATATTTTTGTCTTGCATCTTTTATGGAACATATTATTTTGAGAGTCATTCATGTTTTGTGTAACAATTATGTAATTCAATCACTTTTATTGCTCTGTAGTGTTCTATTGTCTAGGTGTATCATGATCTGTTTATCCACTCACTTTTTGTTGGTTATTTATTGTTTACAGGTTATTACAAATAAAGATGCATTGAGCATTTCTGCACAGGTCTTTGTGTGCCATGTCCTGTCATTATTATTTGACTCATGTTCCTGGACTGGCTGCTTCATGACAGTCACATGTTTAGTTTTATTTATTTATTTATTTATTCTTTGTAAAATAAATTGTCCATGTGTTTTCTGTAGTTCATGACATTTTACATTCTCACCAACAGGGTATGGCTTTCAGTTCTTCCATATCCTCACCAATACTTGGTAAGGTCTATCTTTTTAATTATAGGTATTCTAATGCCTATAATTTACTGACATCTCATTGTGGTTTTGATTTTCCTTCCTATAATTACTAATGAAGTCAAGACATATTTCCATGTCCTTATATGCTGTCTTTATATATTTGGTAAAATCTCTATTCAGATCTCTTGCCTGTTTCATAATTGGGTTGCTTAGTTGCTTATTATGGAATTTTATACATCATGGGTTCATATTTATCACATGTGTCTATTGCAAATATTTCTGCCCCTCTCTGGCAGGAGTTTTTATTTGATTTTGAAGAGCCAAAGTTTTTAGTTTTGATGAAGTCTAATTTGCTATATCTTTTCTGTTAAGAATCATCCATTCTTGTTACACTTACAACGTATTTGTCTAACCCGAGGCCATAGGTTTTTGTTTTTGTTTTTTAAATCATTGTTCTAAAGTCTAAATTTAGGTTTATGATCTTCTTTGAGTTTATTTATGTAGGTATGATGTATGGATCAAAATTCATGTTATGCACGTAAGTGTCTAGTTTTTAAGTAACATGCGCTTAATGTCGTATTCTTTATCATATTGCGCTGCAGTTTGTCTAAAACTCACTGTTCACATACGTATAAATATGTGCAGAAACTATATTCAGTTTTGTTTATCTATGAATTAACTTTATTCCAATACTACAAGCTCTTGATGAGTGTTGTTTCATTGCCGTCTTGAAATAAGATCATTTTAACTATCCAATTTTGTTCTTGTATTTTACATCTTGTTTTGGTTATTAGTTATTTTAGGTCATTTCCATACAAATATTAAGATTATTTTTAAAATTTCTACCAAAACAGATATCTATCTATAGATATATTTGAGCAGAACTGACATTTTACCAAGATTGAGTCTTTTATTATATAATCCTAAATTAGATGTATCTTTTCTTTTATTCAGTTATACTTTAGTTTCTCCCAGTAAAGTTTTACAGTTTTCCATGTATATATCTTGTACATCTCATGTCGGAATTACCTTTAGCATTAAGGTCTGAGAAGGTACAATTCTCAACTCCAGAAAATTCCTATGTCTAGGTAAGATCCTGGATTGCGAAGGAGTAACACATAGAAAGTTTTAAGAATATCTGAGTTGATGCATCCTAAAACACTGAACCCACAGATTTCTTAGAATCTGTCGGGCCTCCACAATAGCTCATCCCTCTTTAAATGCTCATGACCTCCCCTCTCTATGCCAGCCCTTCTTGAGGACAATCAAACTGTCTCTGCCTTGAAAGATCATCTGTGTCCCACTCAGGACCTATAGAGAACTTTCTTCATAGCCAACAGACCAACAAAGTGTTGGGGAGAAATTAATTACATACTGACGAAGCTTCAGGACCTAGCCAACAGGTACCAGCAGGAACCAGGAGGTGATACCAAAATGAATTATGTGGACGGTGAAAGAAGGTGGCAGAAAATGATGTGGGAATATGGAGAGATGATCTGTGTGCGAGAGTCCACCACAAGATTTCACAATGATCACTCCGTCAAAGACACCAAGCAAATAAGAACCCAAGATCAAGAAATGGCACAAATGTGTTGATGGTTTTGAAACAACAAACAAGCTCCAGAGAGTGGGGGAAAAACCTGACAGAGTTCATGGTGCCTGTTGTATTCATGAAGTTATTAGTAGTAGTTCAGGAGTCTGGTGCATGTTAAAAACCTTCTCTCTAAATAAAGGTCAATTAACTTCATCAGATTATTAAGAAAGAACAATCTTGATAAGTCAATTTAAGTTATGGGACAACCTATTCTACACTTGCCAGTATTTTTTGACCCATTTACGAGGTGATAGACAAAGTTACCACTTTTGAGAGAGGACAAAAAAGGAAAAACATCTGCAACAAGACCAAGTTTCAGTAGAAAATCAGCTCAGCCATGTAGACCATATAACCAGATAGATCTTATATGGTCAGAAAGATATGTCTGGTCAGAAAAGATTCCAGGTGGAGATGATGGCAAGTCTAATTAGGAGAATTTCAAAGTAAACACTTAGGGTTCTGGATTAAGGTTATTACATTCAAACAAACAAACAAAAACAGCTTTTGGACTATTATCATTGCATATGACTGAGAAACCCTGATTACAGAAAACAAACAAACAAAAAGGTGGCACAGGTGCTTTCAGATAACACACCACCTGGAGATGGCCAAGCTATTATAGGAAAAGCATAGCATTTTTGAGCTGCAGTGGAGGCATCAGCTTGGAGATAAACACCCGCAATAAAGAATGTCCTGCAGCAGGAGGTTGCAGGTACACTGAAACTATGACCTTTATGCCAACTCTTTGGACCAGCTAAAAAAATATGACTCTAGTGAATTTCCATATCAAACAGAAGATTTGTCCAGCTGAGACCTCAAAACCTGCCTCATAAATGCATGAGATATAATAAATCAGCTATTTTGAGCTGGTTAATTTTGTGATGGTTTGTTATCAATAGATACACAGAACAGAATATGGTACCCAGAAGTGGAATACAGCAATGACAAAAATAACATAACATCATTGACACTGGGATCAAGAGGCAAACAGAAGCTGAAAGACGCTCAACAAGGGCTCATGGTGGAATCTGGATGGACTTAAGGGAACTGTTGGGGAAGACATAAAGGAGACTGTGCAAATGCTATTGAAGGCTGGAGGAAAATGGAACCTATTTTATACTGTGGGAAAGTTTGGCCAATGACCACCATCAGCGGGAGGATAAATAGAAAAGGTGTCTTATAATTTGACTGGGAATATTTCCAAGAAAGAGGCAGACAGTGTCAAATGGTTTCTTTTAGCTGTCTGTCATAAAATACGAGGGCACAGAGATCAGCCCGAGAAAGAATTGTACAGGTTTTATGGAGAATTTAGAGGAAATATAAAGACGTGAAGACATGCTAGGTGTGAAAATAAAACTGTTTCTCATCCTCATTTTCTTTCTGAAAAAAACAAAAAAACTTCCTCAAAGTCATAAATGGCCTCAGATACAGATCCCAAGGATCTATTTGTAAGACCCTTTGTTGATACCTCAGAAAGACCTAATAGGGCTCCTAAGAGTCTTAAGCCCACACATACCTCATAAAATGTTTAAAATAGACCAAACAGATTCTAGTAATCCTAAAGGTATTTTCTCACCGTATCTATTCTCTTACCTAAAAGTAGTTTAGGTTTCAAAGGTATTCACTACCTTTAGTTAAATAGAAACAAATGTATCAGTGAAGCACACAGTTTCAGCATTAATAACAGGTTGGTCTGAAAAGTGCAGATGGAGTTCAAAAGAAACAGCCATTTGGACCCTAAAACTTCCATAGGAAGGAAGTCAACTGAAAAGCCTGATATATATATATATATATATGTGTATATATATATGTATATATACACACACA
>NW_012118365.1:762530-833647 GCF_000951035.1 Colobus angolensis palliatus
ATATATAGTATATACCCCAGATTATAAGCAGTGTGGCTACAGGAGATAGGTCTTTTGTTGTTAAAAGTCGTAGATTAAGACACATATAACACACGTAATTATCAAGAAAGATTCTGTCATTATTCCCCATGCGTACACAGGTAAAGAAACAGATATAAAAGGGCTAAAAGGCTTTTCAGATCCATATAGCTAATCATGGGAAAAAGGTAAGAAGTTAAATATATTTTTAAATATAAATATCTAATTATTGCCATAAGTCTTTCATGTTAATTAGAAAATAATCCAAATATTAAAAAATATGATTGATAGGCAATACAAAATTTTACCAATGACAGAGCTTACTTCACATGTTTGGTGGCAATAAAATACTAACGTTAATGTTTTTCAATATTAATAACCACTTGAGAAAACAAAGAAAATCTTCTAATATTGTATATACATCAATTTAATATTGTGGGTCACATAATTTGCAAAGCACTCTTTCAGGTCTCTCAATGAGAGGCATACTTTTTACTTTTACTTTCTTCTGGAAAAATGCTAACATTGCTCTAATGCACATATGCACTAATAATTCATTATGAAATACCGAAAGCACTGACTGACTAATATCATGTTTGCAGCTGAAGGAGCCAGGAGCAAAAGAATGCAAATTAAAGCCATTATTTCATCCTTATTCTGTATCAACAGGAGAAGACAAGTTAAGGCACTGCCATTTGCAGCCAAAGGTTATTGTACTTTTTGTGGGCAAAATTCAGTTGTGATTTTTAACATGATTTAATGATATAGATTCAACAACAAATCATATTCTGGGTGATTATTTGAAATTTAAATACTAAATTTATTAAAAATTGTACTTGTAATTTGTAATAACAGTGCAACCCAGGTCAGTTGAAGTTTTTGGTTCAAAGCTTCAATATTTTGCTGAAGCTAGATTTTGTTGTATCCATCATTGTTTGGGAAAATATAACTAATTGGAAATAATCCTCAACTAGTTATTGTTCAAAAGAAACAAGTTGATGAAATAAAATGTGAAATATATGACCGGTATTTAATTTCTAGTTATTTTTATTTCATGCTGTGAAATGTTACCGTTCTGATTTCTTCCAATGAAATCCTTTCTTTTATTTTGAATGATAGATCACTGCAAAAGGAAACATAGTTTATTTGTGCAATATTTTTCTTTACCATGAAATTATCTGTAACTTAGGACTTTGTGAACTGTGGAATACAGAAATAAATGCATAACCTAACTGGAATATTTTATGATAAAATAGAATCCATAGAGTTAACAATTGAAAGTGTTTCTGATAAGAACATACTATCTTGGTATTCCATGTTGCTAATTAACACAAATTTTCATGCCTTGGAAAATCAAACAAGCAGGAGGTGGGACTGACAGAATATTGTGAGAAGTATGATGATTTCTTCTAAAATGAAAAGATTTCCCATCTCCACTTAGGTGACCACCAGAGCTCTAGGGACAGCATGGTGAGGGGTCTACTCCGGAGCAGTGCAAGCTGTATCTGCTCCTGTACAAACCCTGACTGCATCCCCAGAGTTCACACAGTATAGCAGACTAGGGAGGATGTAGGACTTTGCTAACAAAGATGTTAGCAGTAACACACCACAGTCCTGTACAAGCACCGCTGTGCTCCTACAGACAGTGTGATCAAGAGCAATGTGGCTTCCAGCCTGTCTGCCAAGGGAAGTAGCTGGAAAAGGCATCACAAACTAAGTACAGGCACTGACTAGGTGCAACAAATCTTCATTGGTTGCGTGAATTCTGCATTAAGTATATCAAATGTGATAGTTTTATTTTTATATTTTGCATTTTTCATGATTGTAAATACTGAGAATGACATTTTTGCTGCAATTTTTGCTTTGCATTAAAAAATTGATCACAATCATTTAAAGGAGGATATTTATATCTCTTTTATCTTTTGTTGAAGGAAATTTACTCAACTCCTCTGGAGTGTTTTAAAATCTTTACCACATTAAATTAAGGCAGGATATAAGCTGTCTTAAAATATAATCCTATTTTAGCTGTTGATATCTCTGTGTAGGCAAGAGAACAGACCTGCTTTCATTGACTCTGGATAGTAGCAAAAGCTAAAATTTCCAAGAGCATTACTAATTGAGACTCTTAAGTACTATTCACATACTTGGCTCATACTCAAAATCTGTCCAAAATCAAAGGGCATTTAAAGACAGCTGAGAGAAACAATTCTTGCTAGGTTATTTTTATCAAATTTCTTCAAGCAGTGTTTGAAAATAAAATTGTGATCAATATGACAGTGAGCCCACTGATGCCTATTAGTTTCTAAGGTAAAGCATCTGGGTAAACATTTTAGTTGTGTGGTTGAAGGAGGAAAAGATTTTGTACTACTCCTGCCACTCGTCGACTCCCCAGTAAATTCAGAGGCATAAAATTTTGTTCAGTTTTACTCTTTTAGTCGACTCACAAGTGACTGGGTCTGAGAAACAGACTGAAATAAATACATCCGTAAAGATCAGAAAAGCTCTCTGATCAGTCTTAAAGCACCAGTTCATACGATTATCTCCCCAATTAGCAATTGCACTGAGCATTGAGCAAAAGAAAGCACGATGAGTTAGTTCCCTATGAGAATGGTGTCCTGTCAGGAGAAGGACCAGGATACTGTGCCAATAGCTGGGGAATCTTAAGGTGCTTGAGCTCCTGAAAATAACTCCAAAACCAAACTTACTTGCAGCGACGGAGGATTTTATTATTGTGGTGCTAATAAATGTACACAGATGTGACGGAGTTAAAATATAGTACTCTGGCATATGGACTATTTAAGTTAAAGGCATCTGGAAAACAGCAGGTTCAAAATGATCACTTCGATCTTTGTGCTGTTTTTAAGAGAAAGAAGACAAAATTCCCACATGAAAGACGCCCTCCAATACTATGTAAATCCGACATCATTATTTTCAAAGATGAGAAATTGAAACTGAGAGAATACTATACACACTTTGTTAGAATAACTCTTATTTTTATAGCCTCCTTGCATAGTTTAGTTGCTTCTTTGCAACTTGCTACTCCTTGTCCAATTCGCTATATGAGTCTCTAACTACTTCTGTAGGTCGTTTCTTTATGAAGGGCTCCCATGCCACATAAAACTTATGCTTTCCTTTTATTAATCTGTTTTTTGTCGTTTAATCCTCAGACCCAGCTGAGACCCTAAGAGGAAAAAAGTGGAATTTTTCCGCCCCTACTCATGCCAGGAAAGGCATTGTCCCAACATTCTGGAGTTTGACCATATTTGACCCATTTTGACCATGACTATTATTGACCACAAAATACCAAAACGTATACCACACAGTTACATAATCTATTTCTAAATGCCACTCCCAACACCACACTAGTTCTATCTACATCTGGGCATTTTACATGTGTGTGCGTGTGTGTGTGTTGAGCCATGTCTTTGGAGCAAAATAAGTCCACTTGCCCCTTTAAACTTTATATTTTGTCTGGGATGAGAAAGTGTGTGTCAGTTAATCTTCCTGGCTGCTAACTTTTGATATTAAAGACTGCTGAGTAATCCAGCTTTTTTTTTTTTTTAACCTGTATTTCAGACAGTAAGTGGTTGGAAAAAATCCATAGTGAAAAAATAGAAATAGTGATAAAATAGAAATAACATTTTTGAATTAGTCTGTGTAAATTTTCGAAGGATTACCATGGGACTGTTTGAAGCATAATGAAGTACAGGCTGGAGTGTTGTGATCTGTTTTCATCTTGAGTATCCTAAGGGAGAAGACGTCAAAGACCCTTGCGATTGATTTCACCCAAACCTTAGATTTCATGTAAACCTTAGAAATCTTTGATCTATTTCCTCCAAGAAATATCTGAAGCCATGAGTTGGTAGAAAGCAAAAGTAGGGCCAATTTTTAGTAACATTTATCTCAGTAGATCCTGACTTGAAAGTTGCCTAGCTTACACAAAATTTTGAACAAGTCAAAGTGCCTTAAAACTGGAAGAAAAAGGTGAACTCTCTCACATTCTGCTTTATAATCATTTTATATTTCTTCATTTAGTCACTAATTTGTTATATGATTTTTAAAAAATGGCGAGAAGAAGTCCCTATTTGGAATCCTGTGACGTGATGAGTGAGGCATCATTCGGCTTCTGTATCCTCCTGCTCTTGATTATGGACTGAAAGTGACCACATACGGGGTGTGCTGGAGGTTAATTGTCAGTAACGTTTCTTAACAGTGATAATAAATAAATTACCTTGGCATAGTAATATTTAACATAAAGATTTAACTATGAAGATACTTAGCAATATTTCATGTTGAAGAGAATTTAAACAGGTGCGGTTGCTTATGACGTAGCAAGGTGTACTGGATACATGTACGAGAATCTTGAGGATTGAGCTCTCTAATTATTCCTGTTTTGAGGATGAGGAAACACTTATCATATGTAAAAAGATGTGCCTACTGTGCATGTCTATTAAATTTTAAGGAGTTCTTTATAGAGTTCTAACTTATTCCAAAGCTTATAGACGTATCTTTTCAATTTCTGCACTGCCTCTCAAGAGAAATACTGGATTCCAAATGATTTCAGAAAAAAGGGATTCAAGATTTCATTTTAAAAAGTCTAAATATTTTGTGAAAAAGGAAGAAAAATAACTTCAGTTTTGGCTGTTTGTATAAACACAAGTATTAACATTTTGTTTGCTTTTAGCCTAGCCATGTTCAGTCTTCTTGGAAGGAATAGAGTTTAGAAGTACAGAGGATAAGGTATTTTCTCCTGCCCTCCTAGGTTTTTAGCATTCCTGAGATAATTCTTCGTTGTCAAAAATAATTCATGGAGATTTTTTATAGCCTTAAAAGTATAAGTAAAGACAATGATAACATTTGAAAAAGGTTCATAAAAACTTTAATAAAAATTATCTGGCAGTTATTTCTACATTTGTTGGCTCTCAGCTAGTTAAAAAGCACGTGACAATGAAAATGAAGACACTTGCTCTCAATGATCAGGAATGTACCATATCTGTAGTGTAATAATTGATCTCAGAACCTCTGAAAACAGTTCTAAAATGAGAGAAGCCATCTTACATTTACTATATTCTTGGAAAATGGTTCTGGCACTTCTGTTTTCTCTTAACTAACGTGAAATTACATTACTTTCTTTATTTTTCATGCCAGTGTCTATTTTATTTTTTGTTCAAACATCTTTCTTAATTTTTCTTTCTTCCTATGACTCTTCTTTTCTTTTTCTTAAACCAAAGCAAGCATAAAGAGAGGGATAAAGAAGCCAGGTGATTGAGGGCAGGTAAAAGGGTTGCTTAATAAACTGTATGAAAAAGTATAAAAATTAAATATGATAATATTTTCTGTCCCTTTATCTTATTGAATATTACAGTTTTGCTCTCAAGACCTGTGCAAATCATTACAAGCTGATGTCAGTATGCTTAGAGTGGTCAGAAGAAAACTGAGTTTTAGTATCTGTAGCAGGTATGCATAAAGTACAGTATTTGTGCATTTCTGTGTTTGATGCAGGTCAGCTATTACCTGAATCTTTTAGCATGTTATCTTATTCTGACTATCTGGTTTCCAAACTTACCTATGACTGTAAGTGGTGACAGTAAACTGGAGAGTACAAGATTTCCACCACATATTCTGAAAGCTGAACTTCATTGATTAGGAAGTGTCAAGACAGATTTTATACTCAGGGATTCTATGATATTTTAATGCTTTGTTGAAATGTACTTTACTTTTCAGTGCTGCAAATTCAGCATGTTTAACAGTGCCCAATTAAGAAAAAGCCTAAGGAAGCCTTAAGGAAAATCAAACAATTACACAGAAAAAAATATTGTTTAACAAGTTTCAAAGTTGATCATATTTTAAGTTTTGATGGAATCTTTACAAGGGACAAAATTTAGTGATACATATATCTGTAAAATCTATTTAATAAATTATTAGAGAAAATTTTGAAACATCAGTTCAGAGGGAACATTTGATATCTCTCATCATTCTGCAAAACCAAACTGCAAAACTAAAAACTAGTTCAATTAAGAACAGGCTGTCAGGGGTACTAGAATGTGAAAAATGTGTGTGCATTTTATACAATCTGAAAGAAAAAATATATTCTGTTTATGTAAGGAAAAAAGGCCTCAGAGTCTCTTCTTCCATGAAGATAAAGATAGTTAAGGTCAATCAAATTATTGAGTATTTAAAGGTTATTTTTACATCTATTCCTTCTCTACTTTGCACATTAGATTCCAGATAGAGCAGTAACACATGAAAGTGTAGGAGATGGTTGTTTTAGCAGGGGAAAAAAAAACTCCAAAAACAAAAACCAAGTTTTCCTCTGTTTGGTATTATATTTAAATCATATTTTCTTACTGTGGTTGAGAAAAGTCTAGACAGAGAAGTTTTGGGGGTTAACTCTTATGAATTAAAGCATTTATATAAATGCAGAATAAAACAGTCTAAATTTTGGCCTGAATATCAATTTATTGGCTCTGTAAATTTGTACTTGTTCAATTTTTTAAATACTTGATTGCAACGTTAATTTGCTTCTTCTAGTTTATACATAATAAGACTTCTGACTTCCTACTAAATGACATTTTCTTCTACCTTACCACATTTCTACTATATGTATGCATATATACATATACACATATATTACATATATATATACACACACACAGACATATCTCAAACCAATGTTAAAGTTCATAAATATTATTTTGTATGCTCTCAAGACTCGCCCGTTCAATATTCCCCAATAAACCTTGGATCTATTCTCAAGATTTCTCTCTATCTGAAAACAGAAACTGTTTTCGATTTGTACACTGAATTCCAAATGTACCTCTGTCAAAATGCATGGCTTTTTTATTGTTGTTCAAATATTTCAAAGTCTAGCCATTTTTTCAAAAATAAGGTTATATTTATAGAAATACTCCAAATATATTCACAGTTTCTAGAGACCCTACATCCAGATTTCACTAATGTTAATGTCTTACATAACCAGCGTGTCCTTATCAAAATTAAGAAATTAGCATTACTATGATACTGTAATGAAGCTAAGGGCTTTGTTCTGATTTCACTAGTTTTCCCACTGTTGTCATTTTTCTCTTCCAGTATCCAATCCTGGAATTCACATTGCATCTATTTGCCTTCTTCTATATGCCTATGTGTCTTCTTAGTCTTCTCTAATTTGTGGCTGTTTCTCAGTTTTTCCTTGTCTTCCATGATATTGGGACTTTTGAAAAGTTGCGGTCTGTGATTTTTGTAAGATACTTCTCAATATGGGTGTATCCAATGTTGTGTCGTGATTACCCTGGAGTTATGGGATTTTGGTGATAAATACCTTAGAGGTGAAATACTCTTCTTATCATGTCAGATCAGCGGGTGCGTGATATCACCAAGACTTTTACAGCCAATGTTCAACCTTAGTCACCTGGCTAAGAGCTGTTGGGTTTCTGTACCATAAAGTCACTCTTTGTCAGCACTTTGAATAGTATATGCCTGTGTAGATGTTTGTTTGTATATGTGTGTTTGGTTTTGGCATTTTTTGTTTTTGGTATTTACCGTGCTTGGTTTCCTTTAGGCTTCTCGGATATGTGTTTTGGAGTCTGGTATAATTTAAAAAGTTCTTGACTATTATTTCTTCAAATATGTTTTCTGCCTCATTTCCTCTCCTCTCTCTTACTTCTGTGATGCCAGTTTTGCACAGATTACACAGCACTTTTATCCCACATTTCTTTAATTCCTCTATTTTCTCTACCCACTGTTTTTTCCTTTCAACTTCAGTTTGAGTGATTTCTGCTGACTTACTTTCAAATTCATTGAGTCTTTTATGTTGTCAAACCTACTAACTACTCCCTCAAAGGAACACTTCACTTCCATTACTCTATACTTTCTAGCATTTCCATTTGATGTTTTCTTAAAGTTTCTTTATCTTTGCTGAAACCACCTATCTAATCATTGATTATGTCTAGCTTGTCCATTAGATTTTCTAATGTTTAATTATAAATATTTAAAATTTTCTACCTGATGGTTTCAACGTCTGTGTCACATCTGAGTCTGATTCTGATCATTGCTTTGTCTCTTTAAATTGATTTTGCCTTTTGGTAGGCTTTTTATTTTATTTTATTTTTTTGGTTGTTGTTGTTAAAAGCCAGAAAAGTAGTGCACAGGAGAGCAGGTAGTGAAGTGAATATATTTTCTTATTGGATATCACTTTAGTATAGGGGTTTGAGTTAATATAGTCAGAAGTTGTACTGGGAGTGAATTTATCATTAGATTGGCCACAGACACTGAATGTCATATTCTTCCAATGATGCATTGTTTTTAAGTGGCACTTGTCTGGCCTGGTTTTCCAGAGAGTTTCTTTCTTTCAATTTCTTCTCTCTACTTGGCTCTTCCTCCCACCCCTGTAAGCCTATGCAATACTCTCTAGAAAGAATGTGTCTCTTCAAAATCTTCTAACTGTGGTGATGTGGGCTGGGGACAGAGGTCATCCTCTGATTCTCTGATTAAGGCTTAGTTTTAGGCAGCCGTTGCATACCTGGGTCTCGGGTGTGTGTGTGTGTGTGTGTGTGTGGTCTACCCGGGTTCTCAAGTGTGTGTATTGGTTCTCAGGTGTGTCAACTTCCCAAATGCTCCTCCTCGCACTCCAGCTTCAGTGTTGGGCCTAGCACGTATTCGTGCCCTTCTTCCAGGTGTGAAGTTTTGATCTTCCTGTCCCCTTCCACCAGTCCCAGTGAGTTTCCACTCATGCCTAAAGGCAGCAATTTTTATTGTTACAAATTTTCTCTTTTTTTGTGAATGGAAATAGAGCACATGGATCTTAGGAGAAGTTTCAGCAAGGGCTGCTTTTCTACCCCTCTAGCCCTGCCCAACACTCAGAGAAGTTTTCCAGTGCCTTCCCCTCAAACACCTTTCTCGAGAATCTTCTTGTGAGCTGCTGTTTGTACTCATGGTGGAAAGGCCTGCATGATCACGAGAACACTTTGGTACCCACGAATCCCAGGGCGTTCACACTCTCACACTACCCTGCATTCGGCATACAGCAATTTGTCCATTTGCGCTGCCATAACAAAATACCTGAGGCTAAACAATTTTTAAAGACCAGAATTTTATTTCTCAAGATTCTGAAGGCTGGGAAGTCCCAGACCAAGGCACAGCATGTCTGTGGTCTGGCGAGAGACTGCTCCATCAACGCTGTCTTCTTCGGGTGGAAGGCAGAGGGGCCAAAGGAACAAGTGCTTTGTCATCACATGGCACGGGATGCGAAGGACAAAAGGGACAAAAGGTGCTAAAGTGAGTTCCCTTCAGTGCTTGTATATGGCACAAACTCTTTCATAAAGGCAGAGGCTGATTATCTAATCATTTCCCCAAAGACTCCACCTCTTAATACCACTACCGCAAATATTAAGTTTCAGCACATGAATTTGGGGAGCATTCGGACCATAGCATATAAAGTGCTAGTTTACCTCAGCTGCAGAAAGAAACAAAAGGACAAAAAGTAAACAAAACAAAACAAAACAAAACTCACAGACTAGGTCATTAGAACAGCAGACGTTTATTTTCTTCCAGTCCTGCAGGCCAAAAGTCTGACAGCAAGGTGTCTTTAGAATTGCTTTTTTCCGAGGATCTCCAGGAAATGTGCGTTCCATACCCTTCTCTGAGATTCTGGTGGTTTGCTGGAACTCTTTGGAGGTCTTTGGCTTGTGACAGCATACCCCTCAGTCTTCACGTGGTAGTCTCCTGTGTGTGAGCTCAAATTAGTTTTATTTTTATAAGAACAAATTCATACAGATTAGGGGCCCACTTTACTCCATTATGACCTCATCTTAAATAATCATATATATGGCCGGGAGCGGTGGCTCACGCCTGTAATCCCAACACTTTGGGAGGCCGAGGAGGGTGGATCACGAGGTCAGGAGATCGAGACTATCCTGGCTAACACAATGAAGGCCCGTCTCTACTAAAAATACAAAAAATTAGCCAGGCGTGGTGGCGGGAGCCTGTAGTTCCAGCTACTCGGGAGGCTGAGGCAGGAGAATGGCGTGAACCCGGGAGGCGGAGCTTGCAGTGAGCCAAGATTGTGCCATTGCACTCCAGCCTGGGCGACAGAGCAAGACTCTGTCTCAAAAAAAAAAAAAAAAAATTACTCTATTTCCAAATAAGTTTATATTCTGAGTTGCTAGGGCTTGTGGCTTCAACATATCGATTTCTTGGGTACAAAATTCAATCTATAACATACAAGATCTGTCAGGATTTGTCCCAGGTAACCAAATTTATACTTACTTTTCTCTGTAAGTACCTATCTTTCTCCAAAAATTACCCTAGTAATTTGTCTTGAGACATTAGCACTCCAATAGGCTCAGAGAAATTTTAAGTTTATAGTTTGGCCAACATTTTTCTTGTCATAAGTGTGAATACAATGCTCTTTCTAGCTGTGTATCTCTGACATGAAATGAGAACTAAATCATTATATTTTCATTTCTAAAAATGGGTTTTGAGACGTAAGAATGTTTATAAAAATTTTACTTTACTCTCGATAATATCATATTTGTAATAAGTTATTCATGCCGTGAATTAACATTATTTACCTAATTTTAATGCTTACAATTTATGATGTCTGAACAAGGAAACTTTACATAAGATATCTTGAAAATTGTCTGGATCAATAAGCATTTAATAGGTGCTCAATAAATACATAATGAATAATATAAATGCTATCAGACATAGAAATGAAGAACAACCACCATAAAAAATCACATACATGCTGTGTAAATGTGCATATACCTAGATTATATATTGCCATGATTATTTTTGAGGTATGGTTGACTTTTTTTTTTTGTCTGCATTGATATCAATGAACATAACAAAACAGCAAAACAGAGAAGATATGTTAGTTTGCAGAAATTTTATAATTGTCATGACAAGCAAAGCCACCGAATATTTATTCCTTTGTAAAGGAAACATTTTAAACCTTTGGGATAAGTCTGCCCCATTTTGTAAACACAGGACCTGTGGACCCTCTAAACAGATGACTGGCTGATATTTTATATAAAAATGTGTGTGTGTGTATACCTGATTTTTAGTGCTCTCATTACTGTAATGCGACAAAGGTTTCAGAGAAGCACCTGACACAGTTCAAAATATTTCCAAAGATTTACTTCTCTGGACAGGCATCATGATTTACTACCGCTGTCAGCTAGAGAAAGCTTCTGTGCCCACCAACACAATGCAGTTTGATATCATGCCCAGAAATGCCAGCACTGGCAAATGTCTCTCTTCAAGTACTAGACCATTATTGTGTAAGTTCCCCATAGAGCTATTTTCTAAATGGTCTGAGAAAGTACAGTGGGAATGGCTGAAAAGAAGAAATGTTTCTCTTCCCCTTGTGGTTGGCAAGAAGAAAGACCAGCTTGTTAAAAGATGGGTCTAAGAGAGTGAAAAGGAAATCATATTCCGTCACCATTTGCATTTTTCTAGATACTCTCAGCAGGATTTACTTTGCACATGTGTCTGTTTGAACTGTGTAAGCCCTTCATTTCTTCATTATCAACACACTTGGAGTTCTTGCAAGAGTAGGAATTAATATTTTTTAAAGATTAAATGCATTTATTTTATAAGCTTTGTGCATGGAAAGCTTGATATCTTATGTAAAGGAGATCTTAGGTGTTTTTGATAACTGTCATTTAGAATACTCCTTTAATGCTGAAGTCAGCGAGCTTGTAAAATGACTTACAATATGTATAGTTAAATGTGTGTTATATAATATATATAAATATATGAGATGAGAAAAAATTGAATACAGGTGTTCTTTGCTATTATGAATGACTCTGCTTTGCCATGGTCATATTCTGTATTGTGTATTATAGTTGCTGTTTCATGAAGAGATGTGCAAATGGTTAGGTAGAAGCCACAGCCAAATATCAGGAGGAAATGAGCTCATTGAATTAAAGGCCTTGCAATGTTCAAATTGCCTTCATCCCCGACTTTCTGCATCTCTCCTTAATGATATCCCAGATAAAAGGTACATTCATGTAATAAAATCCAGGCTAGCCCAGTTCAATTTTAAATGTAAATCTTACATTTCATTCAAGTGTCTTCTGCTTTCCATCACAGGAAGAATAATTAAGAAAACCAGAGGAGACTAATATTGAATTTGAAAATATTTACAGAATTAATAGACATTCTGTCGTGTTTTATTTTTATACACTTGGACAGATGTGGTTAAAATAAAATACCCAAGCTTAGATTCTTATAGCAAAACAAGACCTGAATTGTCTTCCAATTCATATTCCTCAATGTGCAAATGGGGAAAACACAGTCCAGAGAAATCAAGTGCATTCCTTAAGACATACTTGACACTAGAGGCAACATTGGGAATACTGTATGATCTCTATTGATATAAAGGCATTTGATTAGAGTCTCCACTCTTCACAATCTTCCAGACCATGTTTTAGATCCATTCTCTTTTCAGTTTGAGCTATTCTACATTTTGTATTCTTTTACCCATTACCCTCCCCCTTTTCCTTATTCAGGGCCAAATTTTAGATTGGCACAGCTGGAAGTTTAGTTAAATTCAGAGGAGGTGGAAAACACAAGTAAATGCATTTGAGAATAATTCATGCCAGTGTTCTCACAGTTGGAAAAAACAAGTATAAATATGAAAATGAGAAAGGTTCATTTTCTGTAGCATAGTGTCAGAGTTTAGTTGGAGGTATTATCCACACTCAGGGTGTTTAAACTAAATTTGGATTATATCTAGTCTATACATATACAATTACCTAGATGCATTTTTCGGTTTATATGTATATGTATTTGTGTGTTTATATTTATGTTTCTTAACAAAGTCAGCTTAGGGCAGCTAGAAACAATAAAATCCTAGGAGCAATGGGTATAATTACCATCCAAATCTTGGTTTATAAGTACCATTCCCTACCAAAAGAACCAGATCTATTTGAAGAAATGGCTTATCCTTAGGCTTGGGTTGGAAAAACACAAAATGAGGCTAGATCACTTGGTGCTGGAAAGTAAAGCAGTTATGAGAAATTGATGATAAATAAAAATCTCTCACTCCTAATTCTCTAAGTAAAATGATTTAGATAGGCATCCTCCATGTCCCTTGAATTCAGATTTCTGTCAATAAAGATGATCCTTTGGTATTGAAAATCAGACCTTACAGAATCAAGGTAAATAGCACATATTAAAAATGTATGTATTTTCCACATTATCTCACAGCTCCAGGACTCCCAGTGAAATCAAAATCCAACTCTGAGTATTCTAGAGGTTGTATCAGCAAATGTATACTAAAATGTGGCATTTTATTATTGATATTTTTAATTAGCAACACTGGGAGATTACAGGTGTTAACTGAACTCTACAGAGGCCCACAACTGCTGACTGAATGAAAAATACTCTAGACAATTATTATTAGAGAAAAACAAAATCTATGAAAATTAACACATATAGATCCAGAGTTGCTCCATCTCTGTGCCAATGATTATCTAGCCATAACTATTATTTCTCTTTTAGATAAGGTTTTAATTTTTAAGTACTTTTAAATATGCAGAAAAGTTGCAGAAATAACACACACAGCTGCTTTATAACTAGCATGTAACTTGCTGATGAGTTACCCCTTTTTTCTCAATACATCAGTGTGTATAAGTATAAGGACCTTCTATTATCTATTCAGAGGTCAACTTTAAATTAAGTAAACTGATATCAATCCCCTATTACCATTTAATACACAGAACCCAACTTATTTCACCAATTTAATACATCAGTGTGTATAAGTATAAGGACCTTCTATTATCTGTTCAGAGGTCAACTTTAAATTAAGTAAACTGATACCAATCCCCTATTACCATTTAATACACAGAACCCAACTTATTTCACCAATTTACTCAAACGCATCATTTTTAGGTCCAGGATACAATGCAGGGTTATGGTGACAAGTCATGATTTATGCACTTAAGCCATAAAACTACAAACATAATAATGCAGTCCTCTCAGTGCATGGTATTAGGAGATATACAATATGGATTTATCCCAGGGAGTTAGAATATGTCATTTAAGATGGTGTCTGATATTTTTTCACTGTAAAAAATATATTAACAATAATGTTGAAAGTACTACATAATAATGATGTGCCAGTAGTATGTATTTTGTGTGGAGATATCTTTGAAATATGAAATTGTTCTGGATCTCATCAAACTTTCAGTCATCACTTTTAGCATTATTGATCATTCTTGTCTCAATCTGTGATTACAAGGGTCATTGTTAAATGATGATTTTCTAATTTATTTCTCTACCCTCATATTTTCTTAGGCAATTAGCAGAAGTCACATGGTGCTTCCTGGAATTTCCCTAGTGGGATCCATAAACTCATGGGGTGCACCTTTTATTTTCCACATTATGTAGGGTAAAGTTTTGCTAATTATTCTGTCAGTGCAAAACTAGGTTGTCCTTATCTGTAGGCTAAAATAATTGTTATTTACACACAATTTTCTTGTATCCTTTTAACTTCTGTTTTCCAATCCAAATGCCAAAGCTGCATGTCTTACCTCAGCACCTAAATTCTAAGCACCAAATTATATTCTAGTTATCTAGTGTTGAATTACAGACTACTTTGAATGTTAGTGACTTAAAAAAAAAAAAAAAGCTGATTCTATTTCACTAACATGTAGTCCAGGAATTTGGCCAGGGAACAGGTGAGCAATTCTTCTGCCCCGCGTTTTGTCACCACAAAGTAACTTGATGGTATGCAGCTTGAGGCTGGATTTGCAGGCTCCAAGATGGCTTCACTCACAAAGCCTAGTGTCTGTAGAAATGTCAGTTGGCTGGGCTCAGATGGGCCACTCTCCCTTTCCACATGGTTGGTCACCAAAGTTCCTGGGCTGCTTCTATGACAGCTCACGGTTCTAAGAGTGAGTATTCTAAGGAAGAGAAGCAGAAAGTTGCTAATATGTTAGCAACAGGTCCAAGAAAGTGGAATGGTGGCACTTCTGCTATGTCTCTTCCACATATATCAGGTAATTAATTGTTGAAGATGAGGAAATGTAATTGGAAACATAATGGTGCAACAACTGAATAAATGTATAAAAATAAGCCTCGAACATAACTTCACATAATATAAAAATTTACTGTGGATAATAGACCTATACAGAAATTCCTCATTTCTAGGAAGCATAGAAAAATATGTATTTATGATTTAGGGGTGGAAAAGACTTCTTTAGATGCCATAAAAAATATAAGAAATGATAACTTGGAATTGATCCAAATTTATAATCTTTATTCTTCAGTATACATAAATAGGAAAATTAACAGCCAAACTGAGATTCTAAGTAAATTTTACCATACATATCTTACAGATATTGCATCTAGGATATATGAGTAACTCCTACAAGTTGACAATAAAAATGTAAACAATCTCCCACCAAAAGACAAAAATATTTAAAGAGACATCACAAATGAGAATCTATACATTAAAAGAAGATTAAACCTCATTCGTTATGAGGGAAATAAAGATTAAAATCATTATGAGATACCACTTCTTGAAACTAGAATAGCAAGAATTAAAAACACTTTAAAGAATAGCAAATTAAGTCCAATGTAAGCAGGAAACAAGAATTAGAGCAGAGATCAGTAAAACTGAAAACAGGACATCAATAGAGAAAATCAGCATAACTAAAAGCTAACTTTCTTAAAAACACATAAATTTGTAAGCATCTAGCCATGCTAGCTAAGACAAAAAGAGAGAAGATATAAATTCCTAATATCAGAAATGAAAGAAGGATCTCACTACAGATGCCATGGACATAAAGAGGATAATAAATAAATATTGGGAACAACTCTGCACTCACAAATTTTATAACCTAGACGAAATGGACTCATTCCTTCAAAGACACAATATAACTACACTCATATAGGAAGAAAAAGATACTATGAAGAGATGAATTTATAAAAGAATTTGAATCAACTGTTAATAACCTTCCAAAACATAAGCCACCACACCCAGATCAGTTCACCAGTGAATTTTCCCAAACGTTTAAAGAAGAAATTATACCATTTTTTTGTTTTACAATCTTTTACAGAAGACAGAAACAGAGGAAATACTTTCTAACTCATTTTAGGAGGCCAGCATTACCTCAATACCAAAACCAAAAGAGTCATTACAAGAAAATAAAATTAGAGATCAACATATATATTACATATAAATGTAAAACTATCAATAAAATATTAGCAAGTTGAATCCAACAATGTATAAAATAACTATACACCACAGTCACGTGGGATGTGTCCCAGGTATTCAAGGCTTTTTCAACATTCAAAAATCAATTAGTTTAAGCCTTTACATCAACAGTTTCAAGAACAACCACAAGATCGTGTCATTACATGCAGAAAAACATTTGACAAAATTCAACACTCATTTACATACACACGCATGCAAAGTTGAAGCAAACTGTGAATGGCGGGAAATAATTCCTAGATAATGCAATAAGAAAAGACAAGGAAATTAATGATATACAGATAGGAAAGGAAAAATAAAACTGTCTCCATTCTCAAAAATATTCCCTATGTAGAAAATCCCAAAGAATTGGCCAAAGAGAAATTCCTGGAACTATTAAACAATTATAGAAAGATTGTAACCATTATACAAAGATTAATATATGAAAGTCAATCACTTTCCTATACACCAAAAATGAAGATGTAACATTTAAAATTAAAAAGGCATTAACATTTACATTAGCACCTAATAAAATGGACCGCCTTTTTATAGATCTAACAAATATTTACAAGATGTAGCTGAGGAAAATTACAAAATCTGATTGAAGGGGAACAAATAAATAAGTAATTAAAATATTCAATTTTCATAGACAGAAAGGATCAATAAGGTCAAGAGGTCAGTTTTTCCCAACTGTATCTATATATTAAACACAATCCCAATTAAATACCAGCAGTTTTTTTTTTTTAATATATCAACAAACTGATTCTAATGTTTGTATGGAAAGACAAAAGACCCAGAATAGCCAACTCAATATTGAAGAAGAAAAACAAAATCAGAGGTCTGAAACTACCTGACTTCAAGACCTACGAGAAAGCTTAAATAATCAAGACAATATGGTGTTGGCAAAATAATAGACTAATAGATCAACAGAACAGAATAGGGAGCCCAGACATAGACCTGCATAAATATAGTCAACTGATTGACAAATAAGCAAAGGGAATGCATAGAGCAAAAGAAGACTTTTTGCCAAATGGTGCTGGAACAACTGAATATCCGCAAGGAAAAAAATTGATCTGTACACAGAACTTACCTTTCACAAAAATTAACTCAAAATAAGTCATAAACAGAAACACAGTATGCAAAACTCTGAAACTTGTAAAGATAACATAAGAGAAAACCTGGGTATTTTACTTATGATTTTGGCTTTTTAGATAGAACACAAAGCGCATGATAAGTGGGACTTTATTAAAATTAAAAACTTCTGCCCGGTGAAAGACAATGTCTAGTGAATGAGAAGGTGAGCCACAGATTGGGAGAATATCACTGCAAAGGATACATCTAAGAAAGGACTGTCCTCCAAAACATACAAAGATCTCTTAAAACTCAACAATAAGATGACAAACAATACAGTTAAATGGCAAAGGCCTGAAAAGACACTTCACCAATGAAGATATATAGATATTAAGTAAGCATATGAAAACATGTTCAACATCATATGTCATTAGGGAATTGCAAATTAAAATGCCATTGGGGACAGAAGCGGTGGCTCATGCTTGTAATCCCAACACTTTAGGAGGCTGAGACGGGTGGATCACGAGGTCAGGAGATCCAGACCATCCTGGCTAACACAGTGAAACCCTGCTGTGGTGGTGGCGCCTGTGGTCCCAGCTAGCTGGGAGGCTGAGGCAGGAGAATGCCGTGAACTGAACCCGGGAGGCGGAGCTTGAAGTGAGCGGAGATCGCGCCACTGCACTCCAGCCTGGGCGATAGAGTGAGACTCCGTCTAAAAAAAAAAGACAATGGGATATGATTACTCACCTATTAGAGTGGCCCAAATCCAAAACGCTGACACCACCATATGCTGGCAAGGATATGGAGCAACAGGAACTCTCATTGATTGTCAGACTACAAAATGGCACAACCACTTTGGAGGACACTTACGCGGTTATTTACAAAACTAAGTGTACTCTTATCGTATGACCCAGCAACCACACTCTTTGCTGTATTCCCAAATCAACTGAAAACGTGAAAACGTATGTCCGCACAAAAATCTATATAGGGATATTTATATCAGCTTTATTCATAACTGCCTAAACGTGGTAACAATAAAGATGTCCTTGAAAAGGTGAAAGGGAAACCAAACTGTGACACATTCATGCAGTCAAATATCAGTGATAAAAAGAAATTAGCTACCAGCTACAAAAACACGTAGAAGAACATCAAGCACATGTTAATGGGCAAAATAAGCCAATCTGAAAATCTACCGAATGATTTTAATTATATGATATTCTGGAAAAGGTAGAACTATGGAGACAGTAGAAGGATCGGTGGTTGCAAGGAATTAATGAGGAGGGAGAGATGAACAGATAAAGCACAAAGGATTTTAGGGCAGTGAAACTCTTCTATATGTAACTACAGTGGTTGATACGTGTCGTTATTCCTTTGCCAAAACCCGTAGGATGTACAACACGAAGAGCAAGGCCCTAAGGTAAATTAAGGACATTGGGTGATAACGATGTGTCAATGTTCTTTCATGAGTTGCCACAAATGTGCCCATCGAGGTTCAGGATGTGGATAGTGGGGGAGATTGTGTGTGTGCTTGGGGACGGGTGTGTATGGGAAATTGCTATTATTTCCATTCAGTTTTGCTGTGAACCTAAGCATACTTTATAAAAAGTTTATTAATTTAAATACAGTGTGTAATACACATATAGATGTGTGTAGTATACACACACACACACACACACAAATATATATGAAGACTGACAACATCACATGTTGGTGAAGATGTGGAGCTACGTATAAATTGTTTCTGGGAGTACAGAAATCATGCATCCACTTTTGAAACCCATCTGTCATTTTGTTATAAAATTAAACATGTGCCTTCCTTATGACCTAGCAATTTGGCCATTGTGTATATGAGCAACAAAAGCAAATATCCACAAAACATCTGCATAGTTATGCAGCTTCATATCACACTTGGGCAAACATTTCTTTCATAGCAGCTTTGTGTTCCTTTTTGTATACCCCTCAGTTTAAAAAGGAATGACTTGCTGCACAGTCATACAATTAAATATCACTCAACACCCAAAAAAACCTGAAAAATAAATACGAATCATTATAACATTATCATAGTGCACAAGGCAGGCACAAAAGAAAATGTACCACATTATCCCATTTATATGAAACTGAAGAACAAATAGAACGAGGCTGTGGTCGTCACAATCAGAAGACTGGTCATCTACAAGAAAGGCAAGACTGACTGAAAGGAGGCAAAAGAGAATTTTTGGTGTCCTTGCATTGGCTCTTTCTTTTGCCTGGAGTGCTCTTCTCCTGGATTTCTACATCCCTAATTCCTTCAGTTCCTTCCAGGGTTTGCCTCAGGAAACCCTTCTTAAAAAGGAGAACTCGAACAAGCTACTTTAGTGTTGTTTTTTTCATCCCTGTGTTTTTTTCATACCTTGTCTTCTTTCATAAAACACAATGGGCTTGTTTTTAAAAATAATATTTTTTT
Organism: Colobus angolensis palliatus; assembly: GCF_000951035.1. Taxonomy (NCBI): domain Eukaryota; kingdom Metazoa; phylum Chordata; class Mammalia; order Primates; family Cercopithecidae; genus Colobus; species Colobus angolensis. The sequence goes on from NW_012118365.1 coordinate 782,264, forward strand.
TGTTTATTGTATATTCTCCTGAAATCCTTTCATACCTTGTCTTCTTTCATAAAACACAATGGGCTTGTTTTTAAAAATAATATTTTTTTTTTGTTTATTGTATATTCTCCTGAAATCCTAAGTCCCTTGAATCCAGGGTGCTGGTTTCTTTCCGGTGCATCCTCAGGACAGTGTTGACACGTAGCTGATACAGAAAGTCATCTCCACAATCTCATTACTGATTCTGATGCAGGGTTACTCTTCTTTTAGAGTCAGTAATCTCTCCCCTGTCCCCGCTTACTCTGCTGTTTATTCTATACCTTGTCTACGCTCTGGTGGCTTTATCCCAACACTCTTACGGCTTCCAATGTCTCCCCTGTCAAAATTTTCCATGTCCTCCTATCTTTGAATTCCCATAAATGACCCTGAGCTGCTGGTTTTCCTGGGACTAGCTCCACATCTAACTCTTTTAGTTGATTCACAAAATATTTCTGAGCTATATGTATGCTAATGGGGGAGCTAAAAATAAACACAAAATACCTAAGTTAGAAGAATTTTTAACCAGAAAATGTTAATATGTGAGACTGAAATAGTACTTATTCATCATAATTTGGTATCTGAAACACTATGGAGACTTTTTGCTTTACCTGTTTCAATTAATATATTACTAATATATGTAAAAACATTTTATCTTAAATGATTCCAAATTAAAAATGATAAATTAATTTGCTGTTTAACAAAGTCTAATAATGCATTTGTCCTAAATATTATGTCCTTTCCATCTGTATGGACATGGAAACCTTCTTCCACACACACACATTTGATTTTGTTTGGAAAGAAGTACTGCCGCTTTTATGTAAGTTTTGCCACCGATTCAAGCTGATTTAGATGAGATTTACTTAAAAACCAACAGACAGTATCTATATTACAATTTCTTTTTTTCCCTTTCCTTTTTTTCAGTTCCATCCCTCTGAGTCGTTGCTCATCAATCATACTGGGAAGCTGACTTTTATTCTACACACTTCACCACTAACTGCATTACAGAGCTGAAAAACTTACTCAAAGTTTAGAATGTGATAAACGTAATCAAATTGCTCTAGTCAAATTCTAACAGTGGTGAATAGATGACACTAATTACCTTTTCTTATTATGCTACAAATGTGGTTTACTCCATCTTTATTCATGAAGAAATATCAGGCAGCCCACCGAGAGGACTGCAGCAGGATGTAATATTGGCTTATTTGTTTCCTTAGTTTTACTTCTTTCTTTACCAGCATCCAAAAGATGAAATTTTAAGCTGCAATATATTTATATGCGGTAGTTATTTACCCACTTTGGAAGATAATTGCTACCCATTGCAAAGCCTCACAATTCTGCATAAACAAGTGCTTTCAAAACTCCAGTAAAATGATATAAACTTTTTTTTTGTGGTGGTTAGCACTTACTTTTGTTTCAGAGTAAGTAATACATTTTTTTAAATGAGTTAACACAGAAAAAAATGAAGCATGTGCTAAAAAATGCATCGAGATGAGAGAAATTGAACCACTCTTTTCAGAAAAAAATATGGAACTATGCCACATTTAAAGTTTTTTCTACCTTTTTACATGTGGAAATTTCTCACTAATTCACCTTGAAACTAGTTTATAGGAAATAATTATTCAAACTTGCTTACATGCTGTCTGGTTGAAACAATTTACATACCTATTTCCAGTGGTCATAGTAGAGCCAAGTTTCAAAAACTTGTCACCAGATGATTACATGCTCTTTCTATACATCAGATGCTGGACTGGGCACGATTATCTGTGAAAGTTTCTGTTTTCATTTGTCAGATAAGCAGAAACTCTTTTGTTTTAATGCTTGCAAGGTTAAACCAACCTCAATATTTTCTCATAAGTCCATAAGGCTTACTTACGACACTAAAGGTTAGGACATGAAAATATTAAGCAGAAGTATGCCTATAACATCCTAAGTACAATAGAATATTAATTGATTTTTAGAACCATTAAGTTCTTAACATTACAATGGAAAGTATATCTGAAGTTCAATAAAGAAGATCTAAATGAAATGAAGAGTTTGGAAGTTAATATAGATATTGAAATTAAATAAATTAAAGTGCTTTAGGTTCCTCCCAGAAGTAATCAGTATAGGAATATAAGATGTGAACCATGACTATAACTTATAAAATGACCTGCAGCATAGGAAAAGCATATACCTAATATGCTCAGGAAAATTCACTTCTATGCCTGATATCCTTGTTTAAATATTGATAACACTTCCTTTCAGTTTTAAAAATGGTCTGGTTAAGATGCTAAGTTGGGTGGACATACTACTTATAGACAATTGTAATAGAATTGCATTCCAGTCTCAGAGCAAGTGAAGCCTTAGAAAGGATTTAAACAGATAACTCCTTGATATAATTCATATTGCTGTGTGGAGAATAGATTGGAGACAGCAAGGCACGGAATGAGTTCAAGAGTGGCTGTGGCACAGCTGGCAAGGAGGAAGGCGGTAAGGAAGGAAAATGGACAACAGAAAGGCTCCGGATCTTATAATTCTTTGAAACCACGATAGGCCGGGTGCGGTAGCTCACGCCTGTAATTCCAGCACTTTGGGAGGCTGAGATGGGCGGATCATGAGGTCAAGCGATGGAGACAATCCTAGTCAACACGGTGAAACCCTGTCTCTACTAAAAATACAAAAATTAGCCAGGCGTGGTGGCAGGCACCTGTAGTCCCAGCTACTCAGGAGGCTGAGGCGGGAGAATCACTTGAACCTGGGAGGTGGAGGTTGCAGTGAGCCAAGATCGTGCCGCTGCACCCCAGCCTGGCAGTAGTGAGACTCCATAAAAAAAAAAAAAAAAGAAAAAAAAAAAAGAAAAAGCCATGATGAGACGTTTTGGTTATTTCTCCCTCTTAGAACCTTGAGATAAAAATGTTGTAAGGCATTAAGTAGTTTATTTCAAATATGAGATTTACATTTCTTCTAATAATTTATTATTTTGCATATTATAGTGGTATAAGGGTGGATGGAGGAAGACCAGTTGGAACCAATTGTGATGCTGCAACCGAGAACAATGAGGGCATAGACTGAGAGGTGACCATGGAAACACATGAAGGGTTTGGCAAGAGTGTTGGAGGCAGAGAAGTTGGATATATTAATGGATTCAGGGCAGCATGTGAGGGACGCATGGATTTACTGCATCCCTCACAAGAGATGAAGCCTGGGTTGCCTGACTGAGCAGTGAGGGGGTATTATTTATGGAATGGGCTAGGCATGTGTAGGATTTACAAAGAAAACATCTAGTTCTCTTTGTAAGTATTAAGTTTGGGATGTTTTGAAGCATCCAAATCCCAAGAGCCAATTGGATGCACAAGCCTGGTGATCAGAGAATTCTGATATAAGGATACAAATATTGGCATTATTAGAATATGATATTCAAAGTCCTGTTGCTATTTGCCCTAGATTATAAGTAAAAAATTTTTGAGAAAAAATACACTGGGATACACTCTCTGATGGCAAACGGATTTGGTAACCCCAGGACTTTTCCTTTGTGAAGGTGGATTAGTCAAAGGATCTCGATTTCCTGGCCCATTTGCTCCTCCCTCAAAATTATTTTAGTGAATGCTGCTCCATTGTCTTCCAGCAACTCTGCTGCTGAGGTAGGACTGAGGTCAGCCTCCCAGTGACAGGAAAATTCTTTCTCAAATCCAAAATAATTTATTGTCAAAATCGAATTTCTTAATCAATATATGTTTCACAGATGGTTAAATACAAATAACTTCATTGGTATATATTGTGTACCCTTTTGATCTACAGATTTAGGTCTTCTGTAATCAGACAGACTTTCCTATATTTTAAAATATATTTCCATTAAATGCCCTGTACTCTCTCCTTTAAGAAAATCAGAATTCCACGTGCTGGCTCTTTACCATTAGTAGTCACACATCCAGCTCCTGTATCTAATCAACTTAACTTTTTGTGCTTCTCCTTTGCATTGTGGAAATTTTTTTTTTCTCAAACCAAATTTCCATGTCACTGTCCTGGTATTTACCAGTATTTTTTTTCTTTTCATCTTTATTACTTTCAGTGTAATTTTTGGCATTTCTATATAATTATGTATGTGAGCACTTATATTTTAAAAATCCATTCCAATATCCTTTCTCCCATGGAATCACTTTCTTCTTAAAACCTGTGCCTCCTTTATTTTCCTTGACATAAGGACGGATATTTTGACTATTTGCAATTTGATTGAATAAGTGTTATTCAAAAAGTATTTATTTATTTATTTATTTATTTTTAGAGACAGAGTTTATCTCTGTTTCCCAAGCTGGAGTGCAGTGGCACAATCTTGGCTCACTGTAGCTTCTGCTTCCCAGGTTCAAAAGATTCTCCTGCCTCAGCTTCTTCATTTGTTTCTTTTATGGGCTTTTTTTTTGAGACCGAGCCTCGCTCTGTCGCCCAGGCTGGAGTGCAGTGGCCGGATCTCAGCTCACTGCAAGCTCCGCCTCCCGGGTTCCCGCCATTCTCCAGCCTCAGCCTCCGGAGTAGCTGGGACTACAGGCGCCCGCCACTGCACCTGGCTAATTTTTTGTATTTTTAGTAGAAATGGGGTTTCACCGTGTTAGCCAGGATGGTCTGGATCTCCTGACCTCGTGATCTGCCCGTCTCGGCCTCCCAAAGTTTTATGGGCTATTTTAACTGACATTTTAAAAGCATTTTATGTCCAATTTTCCCATTATTAACATATTTTTAAAACATTTAATATTCATCCACACTTTGCTTCACAGTATTTTGATAGACTTTCCTTAGCTATTTTATTTATATTCTTGTGCACTATATCAAACTTTTTTGGTAGATAGATTATCTTATCTATTGTGTTGTTCATATGATGCAGGTAGATAGGGGACATCAAAAATCTTAGTCACTGTGTATCTTTCCTAAATATTTTCAAAACCATTAAGAACTACAATTGCTGACTTGTAGATTTATCTCACACATTTTAGAAGTGCTGCCTCTGTTTAGATGTTTCCTGTTACTGGGATTAAATTTAAATTTTTCCAAACAGACAAGGGAAAAGCAGGTGTTACTATAGTATGTACATGGTAACTTTCATAAGTTAGCTTATCTACTAACAGAAAAGAGTCTATTACTTAAATATCTCACATTTTTTGTTACCGCTCTTTAAGCCTTCTGTCCAATTTGTATTTCCAAATTAAGAAGGTTTATTTTTACCAAATATTACTATTTTCTAACAAATTGCTCAACTCTCTCAAGAAGAAATGTTATGTGTTAATAGTTTTAATACTTTTGTTTTTAAATTTTATCTATTTTTTCTAATCTTTCCCAATTTTGTAGTATGATATTGAAGCCATTTATTTTTATTAATACTTATTTTGGTATATACATATTAGCTGGGTTTATTTTGGCAAGTTTTATGCAAGCTAAGATTTGTAGTTTTGCATTTTTTGCAGTCATTTTTCATAGAAGACTTTTTCTAATATTTTCAGGTATTCATAGCTTAAAAAGTCATACCTAGCTAGAAAATTTTAAATAAAGCTACTTTTAATAATGAAAAACAGTTTAATATATTGAGAACATAAATATTTTAACACAAAAAGTAATGGAGGTAAAAGTCAAGATAGACATTCTACAGATGTATAAAATATCAAAGAAACAGTAGATATTTTCTACAATACAAATACATTGTATTATATAGAATTTTTCTATAATACACAAACAAATATTATATAGTACAACAAGCAATATACTGATTTTCTAGTACAAAATAAATAAATCAACTCAAGTGTTTCAGATTCAAGTTATATCTGGTTAGAAATGCGAAACTGCTTATTAACACTGTATAGAAAGGTTCCAACTTAGCATGCTGCTATAGTAATGTGATAAGTGCCCAAATACGTTAAGGTTATATAGAGAATCTTTATAAAATACCCAGATATACAGAGAGATTAACCATATATCATTATAAACATTGAGCTAGGTTCTTAATGTTTTAGGAAAACAAATATTTATTAAAATGTTTTAAGAATTGAGAACTACAACAGCAGGAAAACTTAAATCAAGCCAAACGAAAACATAAATACATTTGAAAAAAAAAATCCTTCAAATATACTTGGAGTTTGATAACAATGAACTAAGACATTGTGTTAAATATAAGTGTTGCAGTCTCCTTACTACTTAGTTTAGTGAAGTCTGAGTTCTTGTCCTACAACCAAGAAGAATAAGGCATGCAGACCCCAGAGAGTGAGTAAGGCAGAGTAGGATTTACCAAGTGACAGAAAAGCTCCCAGGGCTGAGAGGGACCCAAACAGCGTTGCCAAACATGGGGCTGAATTCTGGGTCTTTTATGTGGCAGAAACAAGGAGGTCTTCTGTGGGTTCTGCCTTAATTGGAGGATAAAATTCCCCCCCCTTGACGTTGCAACTGTGCATGCCTGGGGTTGTCCATAGTGACTTCATCTTGGTTACCCATGAGTGCCTAAGCAAAAACCATGGGGAGTAGCTAAAACCACAAGGCTAATGGCATTATAATGAGTTCAGGGTAATTTTAGGACACCCTCCATCCTCGTCTGCACCTGGGTAGGTGACTGGAAAGTCTCTTTTGAGCAGACATCTTGGTATAAAAAGAAGTTCTTAGCCACATTTCCTCCTGCTAGCTGCAAAACAAGTTATATCTGGTTAGAAATGTAAAACTGCTTATTAACGTTGTGTAGAAATGCGTTCCAACTTAGCATGCTGGGGCATGCTACGTAACAGGGGCAATGCAGTGCGGTCTTCAAGCATTGTCTCTTCCCAGACCCTCCCTCTCTATCTGCCTAACCGGCCTGTACCTGCCTTCTCTCTCATAAGCCTTGGTAATTAGTGACAGAAAGTGATCAAGGACAAAAGCTACTGCAAGCTTGAGTAGCAAAATTTGAAATTTCTGAGTTTCCTGAGATTATTATTTTTCAAAGACAACATTCTTGCTGTTGTGAGTGTACTCTTGAGAGTGCTGTTCCTCTAGGAAGCTTACTAAAATCTACAAAGTACCTAGAAAAACTCTACAATGAAAGGTTGGAGGTCCTGAAATCTACAGAGTTATTTTTTAGGACAGCCCCATAGTAGGCTGTCCTTAGCAGCAACAGTGACTGAAATCTTGGGCTGGCTTGCATCTGTCCGTCAAGGTCCTACAACCCTCAGAAGTAAATTGTACCTATACTCAGAGCAACTGTTCAAGTGCAGCAGTGAATTCTTACCAGGTGGTTCTTCAACAGATTCTTATCTGGATTCCTGAAAACACCCAAGAGAGTTGAGAATTCAATGCTCTTCTGCGTTGGCTGCCTTTCACCTTTGCCAGTTTTCTGCAAAGAAGAGACGAGTGTCCCTTATTATTTTCACTGTGTTCTGTTTGTCTGGATAGACATCTTGTAGATGGCTGAGTTTCAGAAAGTCTGTGTCTTGAAAAATATCACCCTAAAATGATTATGGAACAGGAAAAAAAAGAAAAAAAAAACACAACTGTTCCTCACAAAATAAATTTCTCATAAAAATGTGGTTATGACTTAATCCTAATATCAGCAAAATGTTACAGAGATATTACAGAATAATTTCTAAAAAATTTTTGGCTGCAATTTTCATTAATAATGGATCCCCAGGAGTATTGTAGATGGAACAAAATTAAATATTTAAAAGGTGAAGAAGTATAATACCATCCGCCATGTTTAAAGGTTAATATTTATTTAATATTGTTAAGAAAAATGTGAATAATGTAGAGGAAGTCATTTTATATGAACAGTGAGGTTTTATATGCATCCTTGACTTTGTCAGGAGAGTATCTTTTAACCCAGTTCTGTAATGGGAAGAACACAAGATGCTTTTAGCTCACAGAGTGAAGGGGATTGGCAAGTACCATGTATTAATCCTGTAGCTCCCAAGACAGTCTACCTGCACTTTCTCTTGCCTTTATTCACAAAACCACTCTGTTAGCATGTCAACAGAAAAATGGAGAAAGCGATAACATTACACATTCCTGTTGTAATCAGCAGTGAAGCTGTTCTGTCTTATTTCCTGTAATACATTTACAAGAGTACACAAAAAGTACAGAAAGATGATTAAAAGATACATTTCTGATGATTCTTTCCCTCTTGAGAAAGCAACATGTTGGCAATTTTAAAAATAGCCAAAATTTTTCTGAGATAATAGAATTAATGGTCAAATATCTGCTCCAGTGCTGCCCCACCTCTTGTTATTGTTGAATAAGAATACAGCTGTGAGTGAACATGACTCTAGGCCTTCGAGTCTACTAAAATTCCCTGGGAAAGATGGGATTAAAAGAAATGAGGACTATCCAGGCTTTCTCCCTCTGTATGGCATAAACTTTTATGTACTTTAGAATTCTGATGTGTAGTACAGTGAGAGTTTACCATAGAATGAGCTTGGGCTATCTACCTGCCCACGAGCTGATGAAAAGGTATCTCTCTGGTATGTTCAAGATCAAGACTAGTATATTCTGTCTCTCCCAATATTACTGTCTTTGTCATTCTCTCTCCTTCATCATGGATTGGAAGGTAGTATATTTGACAGACGGTGTCTGGGAACACCACTCTCTCTGGAAAGGGCCAGTTCTGGGCCATCTTTTGCTTTAGTGGTACGGTGAAATCCAAGTACCAGTTATTATGTGATTTCAAAGCGTCCAAAAATGAAATGAGCTGTAGCATTCATAAGAGCATAACTGACTACATATTTTAAATAAACAATGAAAAAGAAAGTAAACAAGATATTTGTTATGCCAGCAACAAAAAATAAAACAGCTCTGCTGTATGTTAATTTTTACATATTATGTGAACTCACTTTTCGAGAGAGTGTCATGACATTTACATCTCTCTAGAGCGAGACATGACATTGAAGTCCTGAAAGAAATTTCAAAATTGTAATATTAACAAAAATTACATGGTAACACAAAATACAGTCTAAGGAATTAAATTTTATAAAGGGATACCTATATTTATATAAAAAACATAGTTTTCCCTTTAGCTCCTTCCTCTTCAAAAAAAACAACCATTTTGCCATGAATTCTAGATTTTACTCAAGTTTACATTACATTTTAACTCATAGATATTTTAGTGTAACTGAGAAATGTCTACATTCATCTTGCCTTTTTTTTACAAATATAATTAATTGTCAATAATTGATTTAGTTGGTAAAAGAGCAATTTTCAAGGTGATTTCTGGAAATGAGCTCATAAGTTAGGACTGGGAAGCCTAGTAATAAAATGTAACATATTGCGTGTGTGCGTGTGATAAGGGTTGGATGTTTGTCGCCTCCAAATCTCATGGTGAAATGTGACCCCCAATGTTGAAAGGGATCTGGAGGGAAGCGTTTGGCTCATGAAGGTTTTGGTGCCCTCCCCACGGTGATGAGTGAGTTCTTGCTCTGAGTTCTCTTGAGAGTTGGTTGCTAAATAGAGCCTGGTACCTCCTTCCCTCTCTCACTTGTTCCCTCTCTCACTTTTTCCCTCTCTTGCCACATGACACACCAGCTCCCCTTCCCTTCTACCATGACTGAAAGCTTCCTGAGGCCCCACCAGAAGCTGAGTAGATGCTGGTGCCATGCTTGTACAACTTGCAGAACCTTGAGCCAAATAAAATTCTTTTATTTATAAATCACCCAGCCTCTGGTTATTCCTTTTTAGCAATGCAATAATTCCTTTAAAGCAATGCAATAGCAATGCAATAAAAAGCAATGCAATAGATGCAGTGGTTTGCATGGGTGTGTGTGTGTGTGTGTGTGTTTCATTTCTTTTTTCCTTTGCTCCCCTGACACACTTTTAGGCTTCTTCAGTTAAGCACATCACAAGGATATTGCTGTCTTCTTCCTCTCCCTTTTTGGTCATATCAATATGAACAGAAACGTTTATTGACCTACTACAGGGTACTGTGTTTGAAGTTTTTAAGGTTTTATTTCTTGTAATTTTTACAACTTTGTGATGAGTTTCTTATAATTTCCAAGCTTATGTTGCAGAAGTTAACGTTAAAGTTTATTGATCTTGTGTGAGAGAAAGGTAATTTAAGCAAAATTCTCCTAATCCTTGAGAAGTTAGAAAAGAATGCATATTCTGTTTAGCATTATATGAGAAATTTAAATTTAAGTACCAGTTCAGATTTATATTACTTCATAAACGTATGTCATGTTAGACTTTGAAAATCAATTTTCACAGATTTATGTATATATCTACTAACTGACACTTTAAAAAGACAAAAATAAATTCTATCTCATTTAAATCCTTTCCTTGAGCCACTGAGATATGCTGCATGACATTACATATCAATATTCTTGGTATGACATATAATTTACTGATAAAAAATAAAAAGGATTCTGATATCTCCTGAGAAAAAACTGATGTATTGAAAACATTTTAGCGGCCGGGCGCGGTGGCTCAAGCCTGTAATCCCAGCACTTTGGGAGGCCGAGACGGGCGGATCACGAGGTCAGGAGATCGAGACCATCCTGGAGAACACGGTGAAACCCCGTCTCTACTAAAAAATACAAAAAGCTAGCCGGGCGACGTGGCGGGCGCCTGTAGTCCCAGCTACTCGGGAGGCTGAGGCAGGAGAATGGCGGGAACCTGGGAGGCGGAGCTTGCAGTGAGCTGAGATCTGGCCACTGCACTCCAGCCCAGGCGGCAGAGTGAGACTCCGCCTCAAAAAAAAAAAAAAAAAAAACATTTTAGCATTAGTAGTCATTCATTATATTTTTAAATACACTAGTTTTAAATGTATTTATAGTAACTTTTTTTGTAAAAGATAAAAACTTTAGTATTTATTTTTAGAAAAATTTACCCTTTAAATTATGATATAAAATCTTAATTTATATCATCTACTCAAATAATATTGAGGTATAGCATAAACACTAAAAATAGATTAACAGAAGAAAGTACAAGTTAATATTTTTATAATGAGGCTGTTCTTCCTCTCCAAGAGAAGAAGGAGTAGCCTGGGATCCACCGGCACCCCCAAGTAGAACTAGAAAAGCCACACAACAGACCAGACTCATCTCTATAAAACAGCATATAGCTGCTGAGGCCACAAGCATGACAGGACTTTCGTGAGGGCAAAGTTGACCCAATTGTCCCATAAAACTGATGTTTATAGTGTCTTTTGGATAAGCGTAGGATTAACCCTTCTAGTTTTAAAAGTTATGTTTGTCTTATCTGAGTTATTTTCTCAGATGAGTTACCAGCCAGAAGTCCTCCCAGATAATATCAAGGAGCTGAAACTCACCAGATCACTGCCTTTGGACAATGAGAATTCAGAACCCTCACCCATCAGGACTGCCAACGTGATCATCTGCTTCCTGTTGACCAACTCCTTCTCCTTCCCTCTTCCTAATTTCTGTTTTCCTGCATGTAGTTTTCTTTCTGCTATATAAATCCCTAATTTTAGTCCATCAGGGAGATGGATTTCATGATAATCTCCCATCTACTTGGCTACAGCACCCGATTAAAGCCTTCTTCCTTGGCAATAATGGTTATTGGTTTTCTGTGTGGGAAGCAGAAGGGCCCATACCAAACCCCTGAGGTTTTGGTAACAAGGGATGAACCTCAGAGAAGTGCACTAACTTCTCCCCATGCTTTGGGTTGGTAATCACTGACCTGAGGAGTCTGAGGTTCCGACTGCACTGGCTTTGCACAGAGCCACTGCTCGGGTGAGAGCCACTTTGTAGCATATTTGGCAAAGATGAGGTGGGCCTTAGCACAAAGACAGTGGTTCTCATGGCAAATTTGAAGAATTCTTAAGGTCCCTGCTTGAGTGTGCTCATGTGCACATGCGGATCTGTGGGCACGTGTGTGTCTATATGCTAAAGCCTCTACAACTCAGTATCTGAAACGCAAAGTTTACAAAGCTTTTGAAAGAAGCACAAGTGTATGGAATCTTACCAGTCTTGCCATTGAGCCTCAAGTTATTGCCCAGTAGACTGGATTAAATGAAGGTGGTGATGAATTAAATGTGATGGTTGAGGGAGAGGGAGGTGTCAGTAAACATACCTGGATATTTACTTGAAAAAAAAAATGTGCGTGAAAACCAGAAGCATCATTTGGGCTGTATCATCAGGATTTCAGAGTTGGACCTCACAAATCGGGTAAGCGTATAAAACACCTGAATGTTCGTATCAGTGAGGTGGTGGAAGTATGACTCATAAATGTTAGAGAAAGAGGCTTCAGATAAATTGGTTCTATTAGCATATTCGTAGAATGTAATTGTGGGAATGTATTCATAGGAGATTACCTAGGGGAAAAGATGGGACAGTAATGAACCCCTAAGCAATCTGATATTTTTATGTAAAGAACAAAAGGATACCCTGACCTGTAAGTTCCTGAGCTGATGATAGAGTGGTGAGAGGTGATTTTTAATTGTTTACAGCTCTAGACAAGCTTTGTGGCTATGAAGGTGAGTTAAAGTGACTTTAATGTATTGAATTGATTTCAATTTATTTAACTTTTCAAACTTCATTTTTTATATTAATTACATGCAGAGGTAGTGCGGTTGGAAGCAATTTTATTAAATGACTGGGAAAAGCAACTTAACTGAAAGAAATTTGGAAATAAGTGCAAAACTACATAGGTGTGAGAAAGTGCAAACTTACAACTCAGATCAATTTGACAATGAATATTTTCTAAGTTTTAAATTAAAGGGGGTTTATCAACTCTTCAGCTTTACAGTATAAGGGAACAAATCTCTGTATTTGTGAAAATCTGGGATTGATTTTCAGGCAGTTGCATGTTCCATATCCTCCTTTGTAGTAGCAAACTTTTCTGTTACTGGGAACAGTGTGGTACCACTTTAAAAATAAAACAACCAACAGCAGTAGCAGCAACAATAAAAACAAACCTTCCTTCCCAATAAGGGTAACAATGAAAGGCATAAGGAAATAATTTACTAATGCTTAAGAATTTGGGGAACATTTATTGACTCAGGGAGAGTCAATAAATGAAAGGTCTTGTTCCCATGCACAGGATGGTGGAGGGGCAGCTGCCCTGCTTAAGTCATGAAGGTTTGAGCCCCACCCCAAGGCTGAGAGTGGAAAGACAAGGCACATTGTGTTCTTGGTCCTCTGTGGATTCATACAGCTGTAGGTGACTTCCAATGGACTTCTCATTACGAGAAAGTTAATAAACTGAAGTCGTCTTAGTAAGCCACTAATTTTCTTAATTCTGCATTAATTCATAACTGCTTTACTTCCAACCTCTCTGATCTTGTGCAAATTATCTAACCACTGCGTGATTCAGAGACTCATCTGAAGATAGGACATGCTCCACGTAGTTTCTACAGTGATAAACAGGGATAACGTGCTTGAAATCCCTAGCACTGTGCCAGCCAAAAGTGAAGTTTCAGATATTGAAATAAGTTATTAAAATTTAAGGAGGGGGTGACAATCATAAAACGTCTACCATATTGCAGTTTTCAAAATATGCTGTACAAAGATACTATAAATAAAATAAAAGTCAGACCAAAGTGGGGAAAGTTATTTGCAACCAACATGAAAAACTATGGATTAGAATTCAAAATGCATAGAGCACCTACTGATCACAAATCAAATTTCAAATAGAATAGATAAATGAGCCAAAAATATAAATGGGATGATTCTATTTTCCTGAAAGTTATCTTGGGCAAATTTTAATGTCAAACATTAAAATTTTATTTAACTGTGTTATGAGCACATCAGTCTTTAATATCTTTATCTGATCAATATCTTATAGTAAAAGTAAAAATTACTAGTTGGCAAGAAAGGTAAATGTTTTTTCAAATATTAAAAATGTACATGAATCTGGACTTTGGTGAATAATGCTCCCTCCACCTAAAGCTAGCTGTGTCCTGGAACCTACGAATATGTTATTCACAGGATAAACGGGACTTTGCAGACATGATTAAATGAGTAATTTTGAGGTAGTGAGATTATCCCAGATTATTTGTGTGGGTCTGTTGTTATCATAAATGTCTTTATGCAAAGAAGGCAGAAGAAGCAGAGTTGGAAAGAGAAGATGTTAGGATGGAAACGGAGGTGAGAACAGAGAGTTTTGCTATGATTCTGGTTCTGAAGGTGTAGGACGAGAGCATGAGCCAAAGAATGTGGGCAACCTCTAGAGGCTAGAAAAAGGCAAGGGAATGAATTTTTCCCTAGAGCTTCCAAGGGAATCAGCCCTGCCAACACCCTGACATTAGTCCAATAAAACTGATTTCACATTTCTGACCTCCAGAATTGTAAGATAACAAATTCATTTTGTTTTAGCCACTACAGTTGTGCTAATTTGTTACAGCAGAAATATGAAGTGCAGCCTCCTTCCTGAATTTCTGTAGCACAGCTTCATTGTCTGCAGCTGTATCGTATCATCTGCAAGAAGTGGCTTGTACTCTCATCCATCCAGGTTTTTTTTTTTTTTTTTAAGTCTTATCAACCCAAATGCAGTTTAAAGCCCTTAAGGCAGACAATGTATTCTATATTTCTTGGTATAAAATAAGGGTGGTAATTAGATATATTTCATATATATACTTTTATTTTCTCATTTAAACGTGTTCTTCAGCAGCACTTACCTCCAAGAATCTTTTTCTCGGACAATGAGTTATCATCTCCTGGAACCCATGTAAAATTCAGTGATTAGCTTAAAATTTCACAAATAATTTTCTTGAATCTTAATAAATAATAGTAGTAAAGTTTGAAACATAGGCTTTGTTCTGGAAAAGAAAAGGGACTCTCGAACCCCATCAACTGCTAATTAACATATCCAGCTTGGCACAAGAAGGTGGAAGAAGTTGTGTGGGAGGACAAAAGAGAGGACACTGCAGTCCCTGAATAGAGATAGCACTTGTCACTACACACATGACAAGAGGTCCCCATAGTCACAGATTCTGTAGACTAGAAGGTCAGGTACTTGTTGGAGGATGCTGACTAGGCTGCCATGGGGGACAGGGTGACCAGGTGGCTGTTCTCAATGCCTAGTCCTAGTGCCTACACATGACCCCCAACATCTGGACAGGGCATTTCAGAGCACAGACTGCAGAAGCACAAGCCCTCGCGGGAGAACTGTGATGCCGCCCCTTGAGAAGAGCAGGGACTTGGATTACACACGGCTTTTCTCCTAGGACCATCAGCAGGGGTTCCTGATGACATTTTCAGAGGAGCAGGGAGAAGGAGAAAATCTGAAAAATAGCTGAGAAAAAAAAATAGCAAAGTTATATGCAATGTAAATTCCTGCTGGACATCTTTGGTTGTCTTGTGATATAGAAAATGTATGTTCCAAAATGAGTCCACGGTTTTAAAATTGTCTCATCTTCTCCACACCATCCCTGAAGCGGACATTTCCCACTTGTCTAACATTTCCTAAGTGTCATTTTTATCCACTCTGTCACCCAACACTGAGAAAATAATTATCATAAACCACTTGCTCAGTCTGTCTATCAGACCGTCTCAACATCCCTTCTTGACTGTCTCCTTTCCAGAAGCCAAGGGCCTGCTTTGACCTCCTGCCATCTCTTGAGTAAATTATTCCAAGTGAACCTTGTTAAGGCAATCTTTTATATGTCATCATAAAGCCCTCCATTTATGATACAGATAGATTGTAAAGTAGCTCCGAACCAAAGTGAGCCGCATTCGGTCACTCAAGAGTATATTCATCATCTCTCTGAATGACAGCTTTAGAAATCTTCTTCCTATCTCTATCAAGTTCAGCGTCCCTCTGTCAAAGAACACAGTGAAGAGTATAAAGAGAAAAGGTGAGAAATAATGGCAAAATGTGAATGTACTTTTCAGTGAGTAATGAAGACTAAAAAATATTTAATTGCCTGAATTCAAATTTATTTTGATAGAAAATAACCATATGTAGGAGAGTTATATATTATGTAACTACATTTGTTGTGCAGATATACTTGGCTCCACTTAATAGACTTTTCCCATAGAATGAAATATAAGGTACAAATATGATAAGCATATCCTTTTTAGGGACAAAGAAGTTAATAGAGAGAATTAACCTCAACAAAAATAAAATTAAGTTTTCAAAGAAGATGGCTTTTATTATAAACAAACACACACTTTTATTATAAAGACAGTTCTACTTTTAAAAGTACCTCTCTACTTCATAAACACTTTCCTACCTTGGACAAAAATATTTTAAAATTTCTCAAACTATAAATGTAACAATGTATCTTTAACCGTGCTTTATTAAAGAAAAAAGCTCTTCTTACTACTTATGTAAATGGGGAAGACAGACACTGATGATTTTGAACCTGGAACACGGCTCCTCGCATGTGGCTCTTTTATAATGACATCTGGCCTCAAGCAGGTAGAAAAAACCACTCTGGAGGAAAGTATACTTTAATTAACTGCAAACACTTCTCAAGGCCATCTTCAAACACTTGCACTTCATTGCAAGACAGAGAAAAGATAGTTAATAAAAGAGTCTCTCTAGAAAATAAATTAGTCAGAAATAATTCTTTGTTAAAATTTTTGGCACTGATGACATCCAGTGTGACAGGAGTTGGCCGCCTCCACCTGCTGTTAGTCTCAGTCTCTGCTCCCAGGACACTGTTCTGAGATTGTTGTGTTCCTTCCATCCAAGCAAGAAAGCAATAACCAACAACTCCATTGAGTAAACGGAAGTGTGAATAGCACTGGATATGCATCAATAACTGGGCAAAGTAACTCTTTGCACCTGCTCCTTTTTTGTATTTCATAATTGACATCAAAGGCTTATAGAGGCAGTGCTTTTTCCCAGTGATTGCTACATTGGTTTCACTTGCTCTTTCTATTTCATTAGAAGTGGGAAAATGTGTTCCTATTTAATGACTATCTACCTGACTCATTAGTGTAGTCACCTGTGATGGTAAAAATCCTGTTGGGTTTATTAATAAATTATTGCTTATCAGGCAGAATAACATTTACAGTCACACTAAGTATAATTTGTCTTGAGCTCCAAGAACAATATAAAGGATAACAGTGTAGTGTATCCTAAGTCGGTTGTGAATCTATTTTCTATAGAAAAGAGTTCATGTTTCTAAAAGTGGTCTTAAGGCCCTTCTTTTCTCACTGATACTACATTCAATACACACACACACACACACACACACACAGCTCTTTCAACATGTGTCAAATGTAATAGCACTGAAGAAAAAGCAGAAAATTGAACAAACGCATAGGGACAAATTCAGTACAAAAAGAGTTTGAAGGATTTCAAATAATGTAAAAACCTACAAAATCCCTACCATAAAGATCCCCAACATATATAAATTAATTGTAAGAAGGGGAAAAGAAACATGGCATCTAGACATGTGTATTTTAAGAAAAAGCCTCAACGGAAAAGCAATCTTCTTTGGCAATTCTTACTACTAAAGGCATTGAATTTGATTGATATTGTAGAAATTTACAAGAAAATTAGGTGTTCTAAAACAAGTCGTGTTTCAGTTTTCGATGTCTATTTTGAACTAATTGCCTGGCCAGGTAATGAAGTAGAATAGCAGCGGGGGCGCTGGCATTCTGATGTTAAGCTGGAAGATCATCAGTGGAAGCATGTATCACTGTGCATCTAACAGCATATTGCCACCCTAAGGATGCTTCCTAAGACTTCATCCTGTCTGCTCATGAGAAACATAAGTTGAATAAAAGTGAGAAAGGTAGTGCAATACTTGGTCTGCTATAACCAGTGTGGTTTAAAACTTATCATACTTGGGGGCCGGGCGCAGTGGCTCACGCCTATAATCCCAGCACTTAGGGAGGCTGAGGTGGGCGGATCACAAGGTCAGGAGATCGAGACCACAGTGAAACCCCGTCTCTACTAAAAATACAAAAAATTAGCCAGGCATGGTGGTGGGCGCCTGTAGTCCCAGCTACTCGGGAGGCTGAGGCAGGAGAATGGCGGGAACCCGGGAGGCGGAGCTTGCAGTGAGCCAGGATCGCACCACTGCACTCCAGCCTGGGCGACAGAGCGAGATTCTGTCTCAAAAAAAAAAAAAAAAAAAAAAAAAACTTATCATACTTAGGGTGTTCAGCGGAAAGCTGAAGGACAGTGATGGAATATATACTTTTAACTCTGGAACTGGAGTAGGAATGAATAATGTCTTGTTTAAAAGGTGTGACTGTGGAAATTGGAGGTTAAGGAAAGCTGCTGTGCTAACGTGTAAGAGGTAGTCAAATAACAGAGGCCCTTCATTGATGAGCTGTTCACATTGTCCCTGTCACTCAAGACTCTTTACGGATTGATTAAAATTTTCTTCGATTAATAAGCATCTCAACCTTTTTCGTTGAAAATGCACATATTATTCCTTTCCCTTCGATGTTTGTCTTCACTTATTCTTAGTGGTTGGGTAAAATATCACCTGATTGGAGAAGTGTTCCTGGGCATCCTTCCCAATAGAGCATTCTGCAATGATTCTCTGTCACTGCTCCTGGCTTTCCTTTGCTCTGCATTTGCTTTTTCCCGTGTTTCTTGATGGTCTACGATGTACATGCCACGAAGGCACAGACCTTGTTTTCCTTAGTCAGCACTCAGTGTTCAGCATTCAGCAGAGTGACTGGCACTTGACTTGTGTTCAATGAATTATTGATTTTAAAAAGCAAAATAAATACTTTTAAATAAAGAATAGATAGCAACATATTAGCTTCCTAATATGTGCATGAAAAGACATGAATTTTAAGGAAAATGGATCAAAGATATATAGAAAATATAAGTAGATTGAGATCTGTGAAAAATAAAAGTAACTCTTTCCAACAGCTTCTCCCCTAAAATTCTCCATACTCAGATGGTTTTATGAGTAAATTCTTGCAAATTAAGTGAAATCGATAACTCCCATGGTGTTTGCATAGTTCAACAGCACACAGGAAAAAGATAGCTTCTCAATATATTTATAAAGCAGTGCTGTGCTGGCAAGGAGAGCACATAGAGAATATTTCACTTATAAATATTGATACAAAGTTGTAAATAAAACATTAACACCTAGAATCAAGTAAAACATCACATGAATAATACACCCAAACAAATAGGAATTATTCTTTTAAGATAAGAATGATAGAAATGGTTTGGAACTACAAAATTAACTAAATATATTTTATAATGTTAACTAGTCAAAATAAGGAATATGTAAAAATTTTTACTGATGCCAGAAAGGTCTTTCTGACAAAGTAATCCACTAACATGTGAATCGAGGAATACTTTCTTAGTAAGCTGGGAGTGCAGACCAAAGTGCAGAAGGCTTAATGTTGAGGCGTGAGAAGCATGCGGATACAGGGGCAGGAGGAAGATGGAGATTTCCTGGTCTTTGTAAAACCTTTAATGGTGTTATGAAATTTCTCACCAATTCAAGTAGACATATGAATGACAAAAAACAAATATGATACATACAGGAGTACCTTGGAGATGTTGTGGGTTTGAACACAATGAAGCGCATATTGCAATAAAGAGAGTCACAAGAACTTTTTTGTTCCTCGGTGCATATAAAAGTCATGTTTACACTACCCTGTAGTCTGTCGTGTGCAATAGAATTGGGCTTGAAAACCAATGTATGTACCTTAATTAAAAATACTTTCCAGTGCCCTGGGGCAGTGGCTCACACCTGTAATCTCAGCACTTTGGGATGCTGAGGTGGGCAGATCATCTGAGGTCAGGAGTTCAAGACCAGCCTGGCTAACATGATGAAACAAGGTCTCTACTAAAAATACAAAAATTGGCCAGGCATGCTGGTGCACCCTTATAGTCCCAGCTACTTGGTAGGTTGAGGCAGGAGAATTGCTTGAACCCAGGAGGCAGAGGTTGTAGTGAGCCGAGATCATGCCACTGTGCTCCAGCCTGGGCAACAGAGCAAGAGTCTGTCTCAAAAACAAAAAAACACAAAAACAAAAAACTTTACTGTGTGAATCACATGTATTTTTTTGGTTTTTCAGTTCATACAAAAGTATTGTCTACACTACAGTCTTTGAAGTGTGCAATAACATTATGTCTAAAAACAATTTGCATGCCTTAATTAAAAATTGTTTATTGCTAAATAATGCTGACAATCATCTGAGCCTCCAGAGAGTCGTAATCCTTTTGCTAGCGGAGGGTCTTGCCTCAATGTTGGTGGTTGCTGACCAGTCAGGGTGGTGGTTGCTGAAAGCTCGGGTGGCTGTGGCAACATCTTACCATAAGGTAACTGTGAAGTTTGTTGCATTGTTTGGCTCTTCCTTTCATGGAAGTTTCCTCTGTAGCATGTGATGCTGTTTGATAGCACTTTACCCACAAAAGTCTTCTTTCAAAATTGTAGTCAATCCTCTGAAACCCTGCTACTGCTTTATCAACTAAGTTTATGTAATAATCATTTTTTTGGTTATAATTTCAACAACGTTTACAGTGTCTTCACCAGGTGTAGACTTCTTCTCAAGAAATTAATTTCTTTGCTTATCCATAAGAAGCGACATTCCATCTGTTGAATCTTTATCATAAGACTCAGTAGTTCCATCACATCTTGAGTCTCAACTTTCAATTCCAGTTTTCTTGCTACTTACACCACGTCTGAAGTTACTTCCTCCACTGAAATATTAGACCTCTCAAAGTAATACATGAGGGTTGGAATCAACTTCTTGTAAACTCCTGTTCATGTTGATATGGCTTCGAGAATGGTAAACTCCTTTTTTCCCTTTAAGGATATATTTTTCCTTTTTAAAAGAAGTTCTACTTTAGTTTAGATTCAGGGTGTAGATTTTCATTTCTTAAAAAAATTCCAGCATTTCATGTAGATTTAATGGGTAGATGTGCAGGTTTGTTACATGGGTGTATTGTGTGATGCAAGGCGTAGGGTAAAATTGACCTCATCACCCAGGTAATGGGCATAGTACTCAATCAGCAGCTTTTCAACCCCTGGCTCCCTTCCTCTCCTGCACCTCAAGAAGTTCCTAGTGTCTGTTGTCACCATCTTTATGTCCATGTGTACCCAATATTTAGCTCCCATTTATAAGTGAGAAGATGCAGTATTTGGTTTTCTCTTTATGCATTAATTTCCTTAGGATGTGGGTCTTTCACTGCATCCATGTTGCCGCAAAGAACATGATTTCATTCTTTTTTATGACTGCATAGTGTTCCATAGTGTATACGACCAATCCTAGGTTGAGTTCATGTCTTTGCTATTGTCAATAGTACTGCAGTGAATATATGTATTCATGTGTCTTTTTGGTATGGTGATTTGTTTTTCCTTGGGTATATACTCAGCAATGGGATTACTGGGCAGGATGGAAGTTCTTTTTTAAGCTCTTTGAGAAACCTCCAAACTGCTTTCCACAGTGACTGAACTAATTTACGTTCTCATCAACAGTGTATAAGCATTCCATTTTCTCTGCAGCCTTGGCAACATCTGCTATGTTTTGACTTTTTAATAAAAGCCATTCTAACTAGTATGAGATGGTATCTCATGGTGGTTTTGATTTGCATTTCTCTGATGATCAGTGATGTTGAGCATTGTTTTCATATATTTCTTGGCCACTTGTCTGTGTTTTATAGAAGGTTTTCAATTTGCTTTGCCAAGACCCATCAGAGGGATCACTATCAATTGCAGCTATAGCCTTACAAAATGTATTTCATAAATAATAAGACTTGGAAGATGAAATTTCTCATTGATCCATGGGCTACAGGATGGTTGTTGTTTTTGCAGGCATTAAAGCAACAGTCATCTTCTTGTATATTTCCATTAAGGCTCTTGGGTGACATGATGCATTGTCAATGAGTAGTAATATATTCAAAATAATCTTTTTTTTTCCTAAATAGTAGGTCTTAACAATGGCCTTAAAAATATTCAGAAAACCATGCTATAAACAGATGTGGTATCATCTAGCCTTTGTCGTTCCATTTATAGAGCACAGGCAGAGAAGATTTACAAAATTCTTAAAGGCCTTCTGATTTTTAAAATGGTAAATGAGTACTGGCTTCCATTTAAAATCACCAGCTTCTTTAGCCCCTAACAAGAGTCAGTCTAGCCTTTGAAGCTCTGGAACCAGCCATTCACTTCTCTGTTCTATCTGTGAAAGTCCTAGTGGTGTCTTTTCCAAGAGAAAGCTGTTTTGTCCACATTGAAAACCTGTTGTTTTATGGAGCCACCCTCATCAATGCTCTTAGCTAGATTTTTCTGGATAACTTGCTGCTGCTTCTATATCAGCACTTGTAGCTTCACTTTGCACTTGGCCATCCTTTCCTTAAACCTCATGAATCAACCTCTGCTAGCTGCAAACTTTTCTTCTGCAGCTTACTGACTTCCCTCAGTCTTCATAGACTTCAAAGGAGCCTTGCTCTGGATTAGGCATTAGTTTGAAGGAATGTTATGTCTGGTTTGATTTTTCTAACCAGACCATTGAAATTTTCAATATCAGCAATAAGGCGTTTTTCCCTTGTGTGTTAACTGGAGTAGCACTTTTCATTTTCTTCATGAAGTTTTCCTTTGCATTCACAACTTGGTTAGCTGTTTGGTGCAAGAGGTCTAGCTTATAGCCTATCTTGACTTTCAAAATGCCTTCCTCTCGAATCATTTCTAGCATTTGATTTAAAGTGAGAGTCATGCTTTCTTTCATTCGAATATATAGAGGGCATTGTAGAGTTACTTATTGGCTTAACTAGAATATTGTTGTGTCTTAAGGGATAGGGAGGCTTGAGGTGAGGTAGATGGAGAATGGTCGGTGGAGCAGTCTGAACATACAATAGTTATCACTGAAGTTTGCCATCTTATGTGGGCATGGTTCATGAGGTCCCAAAATAATTATAATAGCAACATCAGTGATCATTGATCACAGATCAGCATAAAAGATAAAATAATAGTAAAATTATTAAAATCTTTTGATAATTAGCAAAATGTGATACCGAGACATGGAGAGAGCACCTGCTGTTGGAAAAATGCTGCCAATAGACATGCTGGATCCAGGGTTGCCATAAACCTTCAATTAGTACAAAATACACTTCTCGACAAAGTGCAATAAAATGAAGCAGAACACAATGAGGCATGGCTGTACTTTAAAATGATGACAAATCAATAAAATATAAACATGAAAACATGCAGTAATTAGCATTTTTACAAGTATAATGTCCTAAATCAATAACCTTCTCATATATAATAAACATAGGTCAATAATAAAAATCCCATTCACAATAATAACTGCAGTGTAAATAAAAAGAAAGCAAAACAAATGGGCAACATACACAATCATGTGAAAATGTGCACAGGGTGAAAAAAATGCATAAATAGATAATAGTTTTGTTTCAGTGATGAAACATTTTAAGCATTTTTCCTAAATTTAGATAAATTTCAATGAGAATTACATAATTAAAAATAGTTGAAAGCTTCATAAATTTTGAAGACTAATCATCACCAGGCAATTAGGAAAGATAGAACGTACTAGAAGCCATATCGCTCTACCAGCACTGAAACATTAAAAAGAAAGCCAATTATGATCCTGAAGACAAAATCCCAAATGCCATAGTCCCAAATGTTGAAATCCTGAGAGATGAAAATCCCAGAACATAATTCTGGAAAAAATTATTTTAAAAATTATTCAAAAATATGCGTTTACATTTTTAAAGGAGATTTATTTAAGAAACATACAAAGACATGGCAGTACACTTCATAGTCCACTCTACACAATAAAACAGGCAATAATGCCATACATATCTCTGCAAGCATAAACACCTAAGTACATTAATGAGTCACACTGGTATAACATTTATGAGCAGATGAACTGTATTCATAAAGAAATAGGTCAAAAAGAAAAATGTATAAGTGTATATCATTATGGTTGATAATTGTGCGCACCTCGCTTTACAACTTTGTCATTTCTGAAGCACCATGATGGACAACCTGTTTTTTGACAAGATTGATCAAAAACTGCAGTGGGTCACCACTGCATATGCAACCATCCAAAGAGCTGAGATCTCAAAAAATGTATCTGTCACAAATGTGGATGTACAAAGACATTTCTTTATTTATTAATTTTCAATGCCTTAATACATACATATACAATGCTCACACATTGTGCAAAAAAATGCATAAAACAAATTAGAACTCTCTAAAAGTCTTTACACAATTTGTGCATCCAGTATAGAAATAAGACAAAGATGAAATGCAAAGCATAGTGAATTATAAAATATAATGTAGCCAATTTAAAATAGTGGGACAAAAAAACTAAGTAAAGGAAAAATAAAAAAAAGATAAAAACTAAATAAAGGCTAAAAAGAAAATTCAACATGTGAAAAAGTATATTATAGTAACAGATTATAAGTAATTGCATGAAGGTTGTCCATAACAGCTGGCCGACTTTCACGATCATTAATGATTTTTGAAGTCTCATATCATGATGAATAGCTGCTATTTTTCTTTTGAGTCATAGCTCTCCATGGGGAATATGTTCACGTGCGTTTTCTATGTGATGCTACTCTTTATGGAACCCCATGATACACTGACATGAACATTCTCTATTACATTTTGCCATATTATTTGCCACGCTTCTGTGTTGTTTTGAGTGAAGAGAAATCCTTCTGCATGCTCCTATCTACAGGCCACAGATTTGGTTGAAACCATACTGGTACTCAAACAGCAACATCATTGCATAAGTGTCTTCTTAACCTACATTGCACATCATTATTTTCTAATTAGCCAGTCGCTTCACTGATTTCTTCAGGCAAATGTAGCTTTCATTCATTAAAAATTCTTGGAATTTCATCAGCTGAAAGAAATGCCAATGCAGACAAATAATTCATTTTAAAGCTGAAATTTTCATTGTGTCGGTCCACTCATCTGAGTTTTCCACTAAATGCAAATAAAGATAAGTAATAGTTTCTCCTAACATGATGCAACTGTCCTATGTACAACCAAAAATGCACTAACCAAAAAGGACAATCGTATGCTGTTTATCAGTGCAATGCAAACATATGATTTGTGCTAAACATATTTTTAAATTGAAGAAGTTAATCACACACAGGTTACATGTTCTTATTTATGTTAATGAACTACCTGGTTGAATGCTCAGAAAATTATCTATTATTCGTTGGATATATAATTTCAGGGATTTGTTTCATTTTGATTTTTGTGTTCTAGTTATACTAATTGAACATTTTTACCCCAATAGTTTGTTTTTAATAAGACATCAATTTTTTCCCTTTTGTGTAAAAAAGGTGACTAATTTTCATTAAAAGATATAATTGACTCAAAATTTTTCTTTCTCAGTTTTGATTTTGATTCATTTGAGTGTAGTATTTTTAAAATATATATTTTTGAAGATTTGGCATAGATGTCCACTCATCACATGTTGATTGTCTTGTATTTTTCTAAACATGGATATATAATATTCAATATAATCTATGTAAACATACAAATTTTCACCATGGAAGGAGTGCTCTTTTTTTAGTTTTAGCATTGAATGGGTAATATTATAATATTCAGCAGCAAAATGTATAAATATAAAATTATATGAGCAAGATAATTTTGAATTTCAGCTTTTATGATTTTCCTAAGTGTCAAAGAGAATTTGGGTTTAATATTGAAATTATCAATTAAGTGTGTTTTGTGTCAGCTACTTTGCATAAGAGATATCATAAAGTCTTCACAAAAGCAGTTTGGAGTAAGCATTAGCATTCTTATTCTGTGCACTTCATAGTAGAGAGCTGTTAAGGCATCTGAGCAATGTAATAAACCATGGAGCTGGGGTTGGAATTCAGGTTCATTTGACTCTATTCACAAGGATTGCTAATGCTGCATAATGCCGCTAATATGCAGAAGTGAATGTGATGGCTTATCACGTCACGTTAGGAGATATGTAAGAAAAAAATTAGGTGTAGTCTCTTAACCCCTCAAATAAAGGCTGAATTGACACTTAAGAATTTATAATGGAATAATTTAAAGCATTTTTCGGGGTGATTTAAGTCTCTTCTCAGTCTCTAACAACCTTGGTATTTGAACTAAAAGGCAAGATGCTAAGGAGTACTAAATACAATCAACACCATACTCTAAAAATGCCTGAATTTGTGCAACAGAATGATATGGATTGGTATGTAGCTCAACTCCTTAATATTTTTCAATCTTGTGAAACTTACTAATCAAAATTCCCTTAAAAACAAGATGCAAGAATAAAATCACCAGAACTCCTACCACTCCAGATATACTCCTGTGGTACATGACACGGCTGTTCCTAATTCTTTGTTTTCTCATCGTTTAATTTTGGCGTATACCAGGAAAGCAGAGATCGTATATGCAGTTTTCTCTGACTAATGTATTATTAAGAGACATAACATGAACCAAATAGTAGATTTAAATATGTTTATGTTATTTTGCTTTCCCTCTTCCACTTTTACTATCTGCTATGAGAAGAACAATCCCTGGAGAGTCACTGTGTCAAGTACCATGAAGACACAGAGGAAGCAGACCTGGCCCAAACCCCAATTGGTAGGCAGGCAAAGCTGAGCTCACACATGATCAGACAAACTCCAGACAATGGAGACCTGTGAGTAAAACACAAAAGTATTGTTATAAACCACTAAGGCTCTGAAGTTGCCACACAGCAATAACTAATACATGGACTCTTGACTAATACGTGGACTCTTGACCTTTTGTTGACTGTTGCATCATATATTTTGCTAGATGTGTGCCTGTACAAATCCACAATAAAATAGTCAAGTTTATAACTTAAAATAATTGTGTATAATTTTCTTCATTATTCCTATGTGTGAATATATACATAATATATTGCGATACTGCTTTCAGTTATTCTTTTCTTTATTGTCTTTATTATCTAGTTTATCATCTGTTTTTTTTTTTCTAGAAGATTTAATATAAAGGTTCAGATAATATTTATTCCTGAGAGTGTTAAGGGGTCATTTCTGTACGTTTTTCACAAACTAGAGCAATTTGAGATAAACAATATTGCAACATATGTTTTTGTAATTCTACGTTAAGAATGCAATTTACATATTACATGATAGGGCAAATTTGTTTTATACGATGTACAAGGAAATCAGCAGAACTTGTAACTAAGAGCCTCTCTACAACATGACCTAAACAAAGCAGGTGAATTTGCTGTTGGTTGTTAATATTAACTCGTCACGCCACCTTTTAGTGTGTCAAATTTTCCTGTTGCAAAACTGGGTAACATGAGGACTTAGGTAACTCTCAGACTTCACCTGATGAGTGTACAGTCTTTTCTACAGCTATGATTTTCCAGTAACTCCTAATTGACTTCTGTCATTGGCATAAAAACTTGCCAGCAAATGTGCAACACTCCAGACAACTTTACATCTGAAAGTTATTTTGGAATATTTGTAATTCTGCAGTGTCTGTGTCCGGTTTTCAGTTGATGACTGATCAGCACACGTGTGGGAGGAAACTGTCTAATCTGGGTAAACATCACCCAAAGGATTAGAAGGGAAAGTACTCTAAGCTCACACCGGTTTGGCAGAACACATGTTCCCAAAATCCAAAATGAAATTCTCATAATTCACAGATCTCTTAATTCTGGGGCATCAGTTGCAATTCTGTGTCAGAGAGATACATAGAATGGCACATTTCTACATTAAGAAGCAGTGAATGTGGGCTTCAAAAGTGAAATTATTACAATTGCATTTGTGTCACAAGGCAGTTCTAGCTGCTGCCGTATCCACACAAGTATTTACTTTCCTGAGCCCTGCCTGTGCAGCTGCTGCATCAGGGCTGTGTTCCTCATTTCTTCCCCAGGTATCATTGCAGCACACCCTCATCCATCAGGGTTCTCTGGGCATGCCACTTTTACAAAATCTGAAATAGTCTTACCCAATAGTCAGGCAACATGAAACAAGCAGGATCAAATGAAGAAAAAATGATGCCACAAAAACGGAGCACCCACCAAACCCAAGTTCCTTTGGCTACATTTTAGCTCAAATAATGCAAATTAAGAAACAGTGATGTCTTTGTGTATGCTATATTATTGCTGATATATTTTAGCTGCTTTAATTATGAGGCGCTTCATTGTCATTAAGAAGGGTGAAACTATTGATGAAATTTATGTATTACGGGTTCACTTACCAGCATTTCCTGAACAGGATGTATTAGTGTGAATAACATCAAGAAGTAAATATTTCACAAAATATGCCTTTCCAAAAGTATCTCTACTTTATATTATACAGAAAATATTCCACTATATCATATTTAATTAACTAAACAAATCTCATTTTATGGAAGAAACAAAATTTTCCCTTTTTGTTGACTGTAATTTGATACTAATGTACTGCAACAGTATACTTCTCTATAAAGAAAATCTCATTTTAACGTTTTACACATAATGTCTTTGAAAAGTGGATTAATTGAAAGACATGCCTAATTTTGAGTTTTCAAAATGTGTTGAATGAATTCCTAACAGTTGGTGAATTCTTAACAGTTCATTCTCTAAAATATTTATGCCAATTAAGATTCCCACTATTTGCCTATTCTTTTAATTCTGATTATTAGTTATTTTTTTCCACATACATTTTTGACCTTCTTCATATGCAAAATATCTCATTAATTTTTACATTTATTTAGCATTTTTCGCTTTCTAATGAGATTAAATATTTTGCTTTCTTCTTTTATTTTAGTTGACATGTAACACCTGTACATATTTATGAGATAGTGTTATTTTGATATATGCATAAAATTTAAAAATGCTTAATTTTCAAATAAGATAAATTAGTGCATCCATCAGCTCAAATATTGATCATTTCATTGTGTTGGGGACATTCAAAATCCTCTCTTCTAGCTATTTGAAAACATACAATAAAGTATGTTAACTATTAACACCCCTACAGTGCTATGGAACACGAGAACTCATTCTTTCCATCTGGCTTTAACTTCGCATCAGTTAACCACCCTCTCCCCATCCTCCCCTCCCCGCTATGCTTTCTAGCTTCTAATAACCACAATTGTACTCCCTACTTCTATGGGCTAAAATTTTTTTTGGCTCCCATGTATGAGCGAGAACATGCAATACTTGTGTTCCTATGCCTGACTTATTTTACTTAACGTCCTTTGGGCTCATCCATGTTGCTGTGAAAGAAATAGCACAATGTGGATTTCATTCTTTTATGGCTAATTATATTCCATTGTGTATATGTACTACATTTTCCTCATCCTTTCGTCTGTTGATATACACATAGGTTGATTTCATATCATGGCTATTGTGAATAACGATGTAGTAAACGGGGGTGTAGATGGTTCCTCAGTGTACTGATTTCCTTTTCTTTGGATAAACAGTAGCAGGATTGCTAGATCATGTAGTAGTTCTACTTTCACTTTTGTTTTGTTTTTTTCCAAGATCATTGCAGCACACCCTCATCCATCAGGGTTCTCTGGGCATGCCACTTTTAAAAAATCTGAAATAGTCTTACCCAATAGTCAGGCAACATGAAGCAAGCAGGATAAAATGAAGAAAAAATGATGCCACAAAAACGGAACACCCACCAAACCCAAGCTCCTTTGCCTAGGAACTAGCTCTGTCGCCCAGGCTGGAGTGTGGTGGCGCCATCTTGGCTCACTGCGAGCTCCGCCTCCCGGGTTCCCGCCATTCTCCTGCCTCAGCCTCCCGAGTAGCTGGGACTACAGGCGCCGCCACCTCGCCTGGCTAGGTTTTTTGTATTTTTAGTAGAGACGGGGTTTCACCGTGTTAGCCAGGGTGGTCTCAATCTCCTGACCTCGTGATCTGCCCGCCTCGGCCTCCCAAAGTGATATTTTCAGTTTTTTGAGAAATCTTTATAGTGTTTTACATCATGGCTGTACTAATTTACATTCCCACCAATGGTGTTTAAGAGTTTCCTTTTCTTCACATCCTCACCAATGTTCGTTATTTTTTTGTCTTATTGATAATAGTCATTCTAACTGGGGGAAGACGCTGTCTCATTATGGTTTTGATTTGCATTTCCTTGATGATTAGTGACGCTGAGCTTTTAAAATACACTTTTTGGCCATTCGTATGTGTTTTTTGGAGTAATCTGTTCAGATACTTTGCCTGTTTTTTAGTTGGAACATGTCTTATTTGTAAATGATCATGTCTTCTGGTCATGTTCACATTTTTCTCTGGAAATTTTTATCTTTTCTGGTTAATCTTTAAGAGATTTTAGAAAACGTTTTCAAGACGATGTTTATGTGCTTCTAATCTTCCTTTCATTATTTCTAATGATGTCTTTTATTTTTAGTGTTCTAATAGGTATTTTTGAGCCACAGAAATGTGTGCATTTAAAGATTTAATGCAGTGAAATCTTACATGTTGTGTGGGGCTTTTGATATTGCTATTATTTGTTTTGTTTTGCAATTGGTGTCATTTTTGCAAAGTCCAGCTATATGGAGAATATATTATCATCATTCTCATTTTACTATTGACTTCTATGTTTATATGACAGATTATATCTGTTTATAAAATATTCCATATTCTTTGATATTTAGCAACACAAGATTTCTTATTCTTTTCATTCTTTGGGGTTCAAGTTACCTGTCATTTCTCCTCTATCTCAATATTCTTATGTCAATGATAAAGACACTAATTGGCTTCTCCTGGAATATATGCCCATACATATGACAAGCTATAGTTGTCAAGGGGGTTGATTTAAATGAGCCAACAATATGGGGACTTGGAGTCATCCCTATACCAAGAAAGGAAAGTTATTTTATTTGCACAAATAACATAATACAGTGAACCAGCAAAGGATGGTGGCCTAATAAACAAAAGCGACAACAAAAAATAATTTTAAAAATACCTGGCAGAAAAAAAGTTCATGTTACCTACATCTAGCCACATTTTCATTCCTGTTGCTACTACCATAGTTTAGTCCTTTATGATTTTTTACTTGAATTGCTTGGGCAACTTTCAAAATGAGATTACTGCCTTTTGACCTTTCTCATCTGATTTATTTTAACACACTCAGGCCAGTATGACATTCCTAAGAATACGAATCTAATAATGTTGTTTACATGGCTGAAGTTATTTAAGGTACTTCCATTGTTTTTAGGAAAATGTGAATTTGTTTACTGGAAATAGAAGGCTGGTTTTTAATTCAGTTCAATTTATCTCTTCTCTCTCCTGTATTAAATCTCAATATCAAACTATACCAAAATTCCTAGAATTATCAGAGTAGGACCAGATGCTTCCCACTAACTAGTACATGAACATGACCCTCCATAGAAAAGTACTTTAAATCCAATTTATTTTTTCTGCCACAGTATCTTGAATTAACCTTAATAATGGCATTTATCAAAATCTATGATGTCGGCTTGCTTATATTCCTCTTCAGAATGTAAGTTCCTTGAGGGCAATGACTGTGTTATTCATCTCTGTAATGAATGCCAAGTGGCTATTGTAGAGTAAGGACTCAAAACATGCTAGTTCAGAGAGCACATGCGTGAACTCGGCGTGAAGATGCCCGTGACTGGGGAGAACACCTGTTCATGGTATCGAGTCTCCATGAGGGCATCTCCTCAAAGTCCCACTTCAGTCTCTCCTCCCCTTTTTTTTTCTCACCACCGAAAAGAACCATTTACCTGATACATGAAATTAGAAGAAGAAAATAAACAGGCTAGGATATTCGTTTCTCAACACTCCTTTCTCTCTCAGTTCATGATCCAGATGCCTATCTAGAATGCACACTCCCACCTTCTCTCCACCATAGAGCAGGAATGTATCTGCCTCTTCAAAGGAGCTATCAGCTTATCTCCCAGGTGGGTTTAAAGGGAATAACCTTGAAATCAAACATCCTGCTCTCTCACTTTACCAATTAGACTTTTTGTTTTCCCACTCTTCTGATTCATGTGCTTGTTTTTCAATCCTTTATGAACTCAGTATGGAAAAACAGGTATTATTTTGTTAGAACCCTGAACCCAAACATTTATGTCCAAATATTCTCTGATTTTGACAAGATCTTATAAAAATTCAAAAATAACTTTCAAATATAAGGTAGTCTAGGGTGGGATACATTTGCTGGAATGTTTTTATTTCATACCTTTCTTAATCTTTTATTTTATACATTCTTGAAAGCATTTCTGTTTGTGGATCTAGATGTTGCTGATCTTACCACCCACATTCTTTTTCACTATACCTTATATTCAAATTCAGCTGGAGGGTTACCTGGCTAAAAGACAGTCACCTCCCTGTTTAGAAGGGCACTTGTACTCTAGTCAACTTACTTATAAGCAAAACGAATGATGACTTATGTACAAGGAGACACTATTTGGTGTTTTGCTGGGTAAAAGGTAACTGATCGGTATGAGGATGGATAATGAGTGTCTTACTAGAGAATGATGTGATTGATGTCTGTAAGAATCATAAACAACCAAATGTATTAATGATTCAAGCTCATATTTAACTTTCTATTTTGAAGGCTACCATTTCCGTAACTTATTGTTGTGTATTTATTTAAACCTAAAAATATATTTACATTTTGCAGATAAATTTTCTGTTAGAGTCCAAATTCAATGTGGAAGAAAAAAAAATAAGAAGAGTCCAAATGACCAAATCCCTCAATTACCGAACAGTTCTTTGGTCAGACAATCGATGAAAATAAAAAGAAAAACTTGCCTGTAGGAGACATTTGGTGAAAATGCCGTACGTGATGTTGAGAGGGGCTCAGATTAAAAATAGATGTGGGAGTTGAAACTTAACGAACTAATAGCAAAGCTCTCATCTCGTACATCGGGAAAGCACTCATACAGACCTTGAGTGGGATGATAAATAAAATCACTAGCATATTTTTTAAAAAAATTCCCAAGATGGAATGTGTCATTCAGAAACACTACTGACCAGAATCAACAGAAGCAAAGAAAAACAGCTGTGGGAAGATGAATTCTTACAATGTCTGCTTAAGCACTGTGGTACTCAGATGTCTAAGGTGGCCCGCATGACCCACAAATCCTTGTGTGACACCCTCCTCCCTTCAAATGTGGCAAAAAAATATATACAAAGACCAACCAAATGAGAAAAACAATGGCCATTTATCCTGTGCTTGCATAGCAAGAGAGTCAACCAACATTACCTGCATGTTGGCATGGATTCAAAGGCAAGCAGAGACCTGCGAGAGCTTTGTAGTGAAAAACAGGACAGCTTCAGGCTTGCCATGACTGGAGGCTACTGGCATGAAGAAGCTGCAGGCCAGCTACCTGGAAGTGGGACATCCTATGGGATTGCTTAGGGGTGTATATTTGTCTTTCTCTGGTTGATCGTAAGTTAGGAAATGGGACAAAAATCAGAGAAACTGTGAGTTGTTAAAGTTCTGGTCAGTTTGAACCAATTGTTGCAAAAGTTATTGTTTAGCTTTCTGAATTGTCATTAGAGATAGCAAACTGGCTTCCCACAGGTCTGATTTATAACAGGCTGGCTTCCTGTTTTGTTTTCCGTTGACAAACAAAATTGTATATATTTGTGGTGTCCAACATGTTTTGACACATGTATACACTGTGAAATGGCTAAGAAAGCTCATTAACTTATGCATTACCTCAAAGACATTTCTCTCCCCTGAGGTGAGAAAGGGGGCTGTTTTCCTGGTTGCTGCATATTGTGAGTCAGATTCTCTCCTTTTGTAAATGAACTGGTCATTGTTTGTTTGTACATTCAGTACTTCAGTTGGCTTTACTTAGAGACTTTCTTTTTACAAACAGAATAAAGCAAAGTTAGTGGAAGGTAGCAGCTATGATTAGGTTACCTAAGATTGTGATTCCATCTTGTTCACTGACTCTTTCTCTTGCTGGATGTGATGAACCAAGTTGTCCAGTTGGAGAGATCCACGCAGCAAGAAATTGTGGGTGGGCTCTGGCCTGGAGCCAGTGGAGAGATAAGGTCCTCAGTCCATCAGTCCTTCAGAAATGAGTCTTACCAAAATTGGTGGAAGAGATCTTTTAGTTGAGCCTTCATAAGAGACCCTTACCCTGGAGGATAATCCGATCATAGCCTTTTGAGAGGCTCAGAAGCAGACAACCTTGTTAAGCTATGCCTACATTCTAGAACAACTATAAAATAGACGCGTATTGTTTTAAGTTCCTAATTTTAGGGTAATTGGTTACATAGTAACAGGTAACCAATGTGATACATAGAAGCATCACACTTTTGGAGTTTGAGATTCAGGTTCCAACTCAGAATTGCCCCATCATGAAGTATTAAAGGTAAATGCATGTTTGTGTGTATGTGTGTGTGTCTGTATGTATGTGTCTGGAGTAATAATGGACTTTGTATATCTTAGCCTGATAACAATCAACATTAACTTAAAAAATAAAAATAAAAAATCTAGGTCCTTTTCTTTTCACCACATCCTCATGTAATGACTTTCCAATTCAAAGGTATATCAGTCCATGCGGAGAAAATGTGCAAATCATAACAGCAATGGGCCTTTCTAGTCATCCTAGTCAGATATTTCGTAGAGTAAATCAATAAAGAAGTTCTTGCTTTTGGCTTCTTTTCAGCTGGTTTACCAAAAGATGTGAATGAATTGATTGTTTTTAAAGACTCCCTGTTCATGCAACGGTTGCTTTTGTCTTTGTTCGTAACAAGTTGTCACTCTGTTATCAACTCTAGTGGGCATATTTTTTAATTAACTTATAATTATCCTCTAGGCTCAATCATCTGTAGGATCTGACGAAGGTAAGTCTCTAGGGCTTCAAAGCAAAGGGCCATGATATAGAAACTGTGGCTTATTCAAACTGATCTGAACACTAGTGACCCCATCTGTTTTTCTCCCCTCTGTTTAATAGCTGATAAGTGCCCAGAACGTTACAGTGGGAGAGGAGGAACAAATAGGAAAACATGCTAAATATTGCATGCTAAATTTTACAGCCCAAATCTTGAGAAACCACATAATTTTTCTGAGTTTTTCAAGACATGGAGTATTTTTGTCCTATCAGGCAGAAATCATATTTTAAAAGAGAATACATCATAAAAGCCTAACAAATGCAAAAGCAATTTCACTCTGAGAAGATTTAAGGATACAATGCAGTTTACTTTTGACTACGATGAGTTCAGGAATTAGAGTGAGCACCTGGAGAAGACTGTGTGCTGATGAAAGTTGTTTATAGAATTCTAAATAGATGCCCTTAATTGACAAAGCCATGTGATGGGCATTGTTCAGGCGTTAATTCCATCTGACAGTGGAGCTGTCATATTTATGTTAATGTTTGCATGAGTAACAATATGATCCTAAGATGGGATCTTAGACAGAGAAATACATAACCAGGAACCAGCATCCAAAAGGAAAGTATCAGATGAAGAAGAAGAAGAATGATCCCCGAGAGATGGGAAACCAACAAGGTGAGCCTTGCACTGGCCACAGATTACAGCGTGAAGAAAGCGTCCAGGCTCCCTGTGCGGCAGGGAGGGGAACCCAGGCACAGCCTGGCATTTTCCCCGATTTTAGCAGATGGAACAGGGAGTCTAGGGAGGCCAAGGTGAGTTCACAGGGCAAAGTAGAGAGTGCTGTCAGTAAATCAGCTGTGTCTGTGATGGGTTTTCAGTTGAGTACCAATGAGCATACGTTTGGGAGGAAACTGTCTCAGCCGGGTAAAGCATCACCCAAAGGTTTGGAGGGAAAAGTTCTCTAGGGTCACACCAGGTTTGGCAGAGCATGTGTTTGCAAAATCCAAAATGAAATTCTCGTAATTCACAAACCTCTTAATTCACTGGCAGCAGTTGCCATTCTATGTTAATCTGCATCCACACAAGAGATAGACACCACTAAAAGATTTAAGCAGGGGAAGTGTAACATCTAAAATTATTATTTATTCTGGTAAAAGAATGACTATAAGGCATATGAAGATTCTACATGATACCATATGGGCTGAGGGAGAGGACACTAAAAAAAAAGAGAATTTTGGAAGTGGGTTCGTTTCCTGAGAATGGATTTCAGGCCTCTTTGCAGAAATTATAGTTGCAGCCCATTGACTGCTAGAGAAATGTGCAGGTTTGGTAAGGCCAGAGCCAGCCTGAATTTCCTAGTCAAGAAGCAAGTAACCTGGGAGGCTGAGGCAGGAGAATGGCGTGAACCCGGGAGGCGGAGCTTGCAGTGAGCCGAGATCGCGCCACTGCACTCCAGCCTGGGCAACAGAGTGAGACTCTGTCTCAAAAAAAAAAAAGAAGCAAGTAACCTCCAGAACACAGGAAAGGTGCAGGTGACTTGCCATGGGTGGCTGGTGAAAGGGTGTTCAAGTAAACAATCAACACTCTGGAAGTCAGGCTCCGAAGCCTACCAAGAGAGAGGACAGAATTGCATGTAACTTATCTCAACTCATGTTTCAGGAATGAAACAGGTGACATCAGTACAAAATATACATATGTGTGTGGACACAGACAAAGATCAAGATGTAGAACACACATAGGAAAATAAGAAACCTTTATTTAAAAAAAGTTATGCTAGGAAATATGACAACTTACAGCAACATTCTCACCCAGGAGTGACTTTCCTCCCCACTCTCTCTTCTCCACTCCTGTCCAAAATGGCAATAGTGCTGGCTAAGGTTGAGAAACCTTGATAATAGATGAAGTTGATACATTTCTTGAATAATACAAGCTGCCAAAGTTACTCAAAAAATCTGAATTAAATTCTTACAATTTATGATATCTGAATTGTATCTCAACATAGCTGGCAAAAAAAATCCTGTGAAATCTTTAAACCTCTACTTGAACTAAGAAAGTCAAGGAAGTTTTTCAGTTGCAAGATCAACACACAAAATCAAAGCATGTCATTGTATTCTCAACAAACAACTTACATTGAAATTAAAGACAAAATCATATATAATAGCACAAATATAAAATACAGATGAATCTGGAGAAATATGCACAGGCCTAAATACTGAAATAGATGGTATTGATGAGAAACACTGAACAAAGTCTAAATAAAAGGAAGATGTAATGGGTTTATTTGTTGCAAGATTCTATTTCGTTAGGATATCAATTCTCTCCAGAATGAAGTACAGATTTATTGTAACTTCAGTAAATATTTTGCAGGATTGTTTTTGGAGAAATTGACAACGTGATTCTACATATTACATGGGAATGCAAAGTTTCTAGCAGCCAAATCAGCTTTGAAAATGAACAAAGTTTAAGGCATTGCAGTACCTGATTCAAGGTTTATTAAGTCAGCTACTCTTCAAGACGGTGTGGTGGTGATGTTGAAATGTTCTAATATTTTAGTGCTGTCACTCTACCTTGCAGCCTGGTAGTTAAGATTCTGTACTTTCTCCCCCATAGCCTGTATTCAATTCCCAGTCAAACTTATTAGTGGATCAAAATAGAAAATATGGAATTGGACTCACTTATACATGTTCAATTGATTTTTAATAGAAGTGCAAAGGCAATTTAGTCAATAAAAATAATCTTTCAACAAGTGGTGATAGAACAATTGTATGTCCACATGCAAAAAAAAAAAAAATGAAGTGCAATTTATACCCGCACACAAAATAAGCTAAAACTAGATCACAGACCTTAATGTAAATTTACACTTTTCAGTTAGATGGATGAATAAGTTCAAGAGATCCATTATACAACATGGTGGCTATAGTTAATAATATATGATATTCTTAAAAATGCTAAGACTGTGGATGTAAAGAGTTCGCACCACAAAAGTGATAACCATGTGAGGTGATGCATATGTTAGTTAGCTAGATTTAATCGTTTCACATTGTATATATACCTTAAAGCACCATGTTGTACAAAGTAAATACGTACAATTTTATCAATTTAAATACATAAATAAATAACGTCATAAAACTTGTAGGAAAAGAAAAGAATAAATTTCCAGTGATCTTGGATTAAGCAAACATTTCCTAAATATGACAACAAAACTATGATCAGCTTAAAAAAGAGAACTTTTGCTTCATTTAAACTAAGAACTTCTGCTCTTCTAAAGATGCCTCTAAGAAAATGAACAGGGTTTTAAACAGTTTTATTAAGATATAATTTACACACCATAAAATTCACCAAATTAAATAGTGCAATTCACTGGTTCTTATTATATTCACATAGTTGTACAATCATGATCACAGTAAGATGCTGTTAGAGAATTACAAAAGACTGACATTCAGAATACATGACAATCTTTCAAAACTTAATAATAAGAAAACAAGCAAATAAGAAAATAGTAAAACGTGGGCAGAAGTTTAAATAGCCTCTCTATGAGTGAGGACATATTGGTGTCAAAAAGCACATGGGCTTGGTTAAGATTTCTTAAGTAGATAATAAAAGGCATTCACTATGTAATCAAGAATTGTGCTTAGTAAAATTAAAACCATTTTATTTTCAAAGGATACCTTTAAACAATGAAAAAGCCATCCACAAACAGAAAGAAATGTATTTCTTACAAAGTATATGAATCTAAACTGCATAAAGAACACTCACAAATCAATAACTTGCATGCAAACAACCCAGTTAAAGATGGCAAAGTATTTAACAGCCTCTTCAGACAAAAAGATATATATATATATATACACACACACATGTATATATATATATATACACAC
Organism: Colobus angolensis palliatus; assembly: GCF_000951035.1. NCBI lineage: Eukaryota > Metazoa > Chordata > Mammalia > Primates > Cercopithecidae > Colobus > Colobus angolensis. The sequence continues at coordinate 820,710 of NW_012118365.1, forward strand.
ATATATATATATATATGTAGTGAATAAGTTTATCAGTTGATAGCCATCTCATTACTCATTAAGAACATATAAATTAAAACCACTTGGAAAACAGTCAGGCAGTTGATTAATAACTACATTATATATAGTAAGTATATGTGTGTGTGTGTATATATATACACACACACACTTTATGCCCCAGCCATTCCAATCCTGGGTGTTTACTCAAGAGAAATTAATGCATACATCCTTGTGAAACATGTATGTGAATATTCAAAGCAGTTTTATTTGCAATAGTCAAACACTTAATGCAACCCAAATGTCCATCAGCAGGGGAATGGATAAACAATTATTAGTATACGAAAATATTGAAATACTTCTCAATAATAAAAAGTAACAAACTATGAATAAAGACAACAGCAAATATGAATCTCAACGTAATCATACTGAGCATTGATGCTATACCCCAAAAGTAGATATTCTGTGTGATTAAATTATGTAAGATACTAGAAAATGCAAACTAATCCATAACACCAGGAAGCAGATTAGTGATTTCCTAGGGTTAAAATAAATACTGTTTGTTTGTTTATTTGTTTTGAGATGGAGTCTTGCTCTGTCACCCAGGCTGGAGTGCAGTGGCATGATCTCGGCTCACTGCAAGCTCCGCCTCCCGGGTTCAAGCCATTCTCCTGCCTCGGCCTCCCAAGTAGCTGGGACTACAGGCACCTGCAACCACACCCGGATAATTTGTTGTTGTTGTTGTTGTATTTATTTAGTAGGGATGGGGTTTCACCGTGCTAGCCCGGATGGTCTCAATGTCCTGACCTCGAGATCCGCCTGCCTTGGCCTCCCAAAGTGCTGGAATTACAGACACAAGCCACCGCACCTGGCCAAAGAAATACTTTTAACAAATTAAAATTAGCAGAGCTTGCTTGAGTAAAAGCCCTCAGAACCAAGAGCAATTCAGCTATCTCCATCCAGCAATGTGGACAGGTCATATTTACAGACAGAAGAAAAAAGCGATGCCCAGAAACAACTTAACTGGTCACAGCTCTGCATTTGCCTTATATGGGCATTGTCTGATCAGTTGGCAGCCTGTGACTGGCTGAGACTCAGCTATTTGTTACAAGAATATACACTTAAATTAGACTGCAGTTTGCTAATTAGGAACTCACAGTACAGAGACAGCATTAGGCCACATTTAACTTAACAGGAAGGAAGGCTGCTCTGGGAGAATGACAGAAAATGATTACAAGGAGACAATGAAACTCTTGGGAGTGATCAACATGTTCACCTGGGTTTTTGTTGAGAGTTCCATAGCAGTATTCATGTGTCAACACTTAACAAACTGTACAGTGGAACATATTTCAATTATATCTCAATAAAGCTTTTTATGTAAAGACCAATAGAAAGCCAGAGTTGTTATTTATAACAAAGAAACTTAAGGAATTTTAAGTTTGACACAATACTATGGATGAATTTTACATAGTATTAAGTTTCCATTTATGTGATATTCAAAAACAGGCAATACTAACATATGGTGAAACAAATCCCAAAAATGTTTACCAGTAATGGAATGATCAAGAGGCTATTGATCAGAAAAGTTATGGAACTGTATTTTGGGCAGCTTGAAATATTTTCAACATTTGAGTTGTGGTGCCATGGTATATAAATAAGTAAAATGTATGGAATTTTACAATTAAGATCTGTGCCTTATGCTGTAAGTAATGTATCTCAATAAAAAAGAAAAAAAAATTACCTTTATTTCCTTGTTCCTTATTACAATTTGATCTCATATCTTTTTGACCAAAGACTTACTGTATAAGAATGCATATTTCACAGAACTTGAAAATATATTAAATATTTTCAAAATAGTGAGTATAATATTAATTATAGCTGGCTAAAGAAGGGTAAATCAAAAGAGTAAATATTTTTCTCAATATAGTTCTTGGTCTAATATTTTGAAAATTCTAATTCCTCGTAAGTTTTTTGGAGCATGTACTTTATTTTATTTCCAAAACCTTTGAATACAGTATATGATTCATATACAACTAGATTATTGTTGGGTAATACCTAGTTGATTTAGAAATTCTGCAGAACATTTAGTGAAGCTGATTATGGACATAAGCTTTCAGTGAAATGAAGAACATATTGAAAAAAGTATCTATAGTAAAATGTGATATACTAAGCCGTCTGCACAGACAGCAAAACCAAAACTTTTTCTTTATTTCACTGAGGCTTTGTTCAGCACCATACTTTGTACATTTTCCCCCTTTTATTTAAGGTCAGTGAGTTCACGTGCATTGTTACTTTTATTTTTTACCATTTGACTTCTATTTTTTTCTTACTCTTTCTCTTCTTCTTTTTGCTGCATTTGGCCAGATTTTCTATTGAAGAGTTTAAATAGAGTTGTAGAGGAATAGCAGGAAAAATGGCTGAGATCTCATCACTTGTCAGATAAATCCCAGGGTGCCTCTGCTATATAACCAAGATATTGATTGATTTCTTTACTCCTAGAAGTCTGTGACATTACTGCACCACTTAACGCTCCAAAATGAAAAGTCTTTGCTTGAAGGTGCAAAGACTTCTGTTTCAGGTACATTTAGTAGTACCTGTGACTGAATATTACTTTGAAATTTGAAATATCATGCAACAAATAGTACTTCAAAGGGAAATATTGTATAATAAGCTTGTGTGTAAAATATAATGGGTATATATCAATTATTTAATGCTCTAAATAACCAATTTACCTTTTTCTTATTTCTCCTTCATCCTATATACTTTTATGACGTTGGATTAACTATTGCTTGCACTAAACAAAAGGGAACAGCATTATATTCCATTCAATATTACTCTTTTCTTTGAAATTAATTTATTCCTGGCATATTTTAATAAACTAGATCTACTAAATGTTAGTAGTTTACTGTGATTTACTTCTACAATGACTGGGCGTGGTGGCTCACGCCTGTAATCCCAGTACTTTGGGAGGCCTAGGCAGGTGGATCAATTGAGGTCAGGAGTTTGAGGCCAGCCTGGGCAACATGGTGAAACCCCATCTCTACTAAGAATACAAAATCAGTTGGTCGTAGTGGTGGGCACCTGTAATCCCAGCTATTTGGGAGGCTGAGTTGGGAGAATAGCTTGAACCCAGAGGGCAGAGGTTGCAGTGACCCAAGACCATGCCACTGCCCTCTAGCCTGGGTGAGAGCAGCCTCTGTTTCAAAATAAACACAGAATTAAAAGTCATATTTCATACTCTTCACTGTTTCAAAATAAATAAATATAATATATATAGTTTAAAAGAAAATGGAAAGAAATTATCTAACCTTGTATTAAGCTTGTCCTTAAACACACGGTGAAAGCAATTTATTCAACGGACTTTAAACAGAACATGTTTGATGTAATTCCCTGTGTGTGTGTGTGTGTATATATTAGAATTTGATAAACCATCAATTTGTGTGTATATATATATACACACAATTTGAATTTATCAAATTAGAATTTGATAAACCATCAATTTGTGTCTATATATATACACACACACATGCACAAACACACAAATGGATGGTTTATCAAAATGTAATTTATGAAAATTTAATTAGTACATGATTTATCAATGTATAATTGGTACATGAAAAACTGCACTTACTTAATGCATGCAATTTGATGAGTTTGAATACATGCATACATACATTACCATTGCCGCGATCAAGGTATAAACAGAACCATCACCTCGAAAGGTTTTCTGGTTTCCCTTTGTTTGCTTGTTGTTTGTTTTCGGTAAGAACACTTAAAATGATAGCTACCTTCTTAATTTTTTAATTTTTTAAGCACACAAAAATCTTATTTTTAACAATAGGCATTATGTTGTATAGAAGATCTCTGGAACTTACTTATGTAATATAACTGCAACTTCATACTCATTGAAGAAAACCTCCCTATATTCTTTACCAACATCCTCTGGTGACCATCATTCTATTGTCTGCTTCTGCAGAGTGGAATATTTTGGAGTCCGCATATTACAGGAACCATCCGGTTTGTGTCCTTCTGGGCCTCATTCATTTAACGGAGCAAAATGTTTTCCAGGCTTATTAACGTAGTCAAAATGGTAGGATTTCATTCTTTTCAAAGGCTAAATACTATTCCATTATATGTATATACAACACTCGTTTTTAATACACTCGTGTTTATGGATATTTAGTGGTCTCCCTATCTTGGCTTTTGTAAATAATGCCACGATAAAGAGTGGCAGTATAGATACTCTTCAAGATTCTGACTTCAGTTCTTTTAAATATATGCCATAAAGTGGGACTGCCGGATCATATGTTAATTCCATTTCTAAATTATTGAGGAACATTTGTAGTGGTTTCCATAGTAGCTACACTATTTTACATTCCCACCAAGAGTATACAAAGTGAAATTTCTCCACAACTTTGCCAGCACTTGTTATATTTCTTTTAAAATAATAGGCATCATAAAAGAATGTAAGGTGTGAGGTGACAGACATCTCATCATCATTTTGATTTGCATTTCCCTGACGGTTCGCAATGTTGAACATCTTTTGTTATACCTGCTCGAATTTCTAACACATATAAGGAACTCCTAAACTTAATTTAAACAAAATGACCCAATTTCAAAATGGGCAAAAACTCGGATACAAGTATTAAACTTTCAAATATATTTAATAGGTTTATTGTTACTCTGAAATTATAATTATATGTATTTTGAAAAGTAAATAACTATAGAGATAACAGTAACATCAAGATTTTCTGTATAAAAATAAAAGACATATGAAATCAAGGAAGCTGAAACAAAACACCTGTAATCTTAAATCAGAAATTTCGAATTGAATTCATGAACTCCTAGAATATAAGTTTTCTAACCCGGTTCACTAAATGCATTTAAAAGCAGATATAACCAATAGTAATGGGCATCACTAGTGATCAGATTATTAATACCAACTTACATTCTACACAATAAAAACCAAGGCTTTTTGGAGTAATATCTGTTTCCAGTTCTCCTATAGGATATTTAGGAAAAGCACTTGAAACATATTTTTATTTACTATGAAATATGTTTTTATTTAAAAATCTTTGAATTTCAGTTTAAAGATTTTCAAGTTTTTTTACAGATCATCGAGCACAACACTTAATGATAAATGAGTGCTCTCACCCAATTACACAGTAATATCTTCTGCCGAAATATTTCTGGTGTTTGAGAACATACTATCTCTTGAGGAGGCATATAATCCTGGAACATCTTATAGAGCAAAATATCAAGGAAGGGAACATAGACTAATAGGTCGTCTTAAAAGCACACAAGAGGCTACCTAGAAGGTCTCCCACTGTCTTATGATGGCAAATTTGAACCTCAAAAAAATGAAGGGAAATGGGTTCACTCGTATTAGATATGTGTTTATCTCAAGATTATAATGACTTCATAGTGATCAAGTCATGGCATATTGTCGATCTCATCACTTATTTTGAAAGTTATTAAGTTGCCAGCTCATTACTTGAGAATTGATAAATAAAATATTAAAGCATCTATCATGTCTTTATTTATATATTGTGTTCTCGGTAGCTGGGTATTTGATTAGGGAAAGATTTCTAGATAGACTATTTCCAAAAAAAATGAAAAGATTAAGAATATTGAAAATTCACCATTTTCCCCATGCACAATGAAACGTAAATCTGTATGATGATCCTCAAAGATTAGGTACAAAACACTTAGATATAGTTATATGGGAAATTTTCTACTGTGGGAATCAAACTGACATGATCCGAATCCAATAATCATCATAGCACTGGAGTAAAATGAAAATAGTAAGACATTATTGCACACCTAATTGATGAAATGGAAAATAGTCCACACTGGCTTGAGTTATTCTGTACTGAATTAAAACATTCTGAATCTAAATAGCCACTAGGATTATGAAAGATAGAAGACTTAAAAGTATAGAAAAAGAACTAAATGGATGACCTGAGATAGCAATCAGCCAGGTAAAAATGTGAGACAATGTAATGGAAAAAATGTCCCCAATTTATCTAGCAAATCAACTGTCTGTGTGTGTTTGTGTGTGTGTGTTTGCAGAAAAAAATAATTTTGAATGAAAGAGGTTTAAGATCTGACTATTCTTCGTATAACCTGCTTGAATTCTAATTTGAAAGAAAAAAATTGAAAAACACGTTTTGAGACAATCAGCAACAATATAACTGTACTGTATTCAACCAGGACATTTGAATATGTACCAGTCATTTTGTTTTATTAAGTAAATTTTATTGAATCCTTATTTGGACATCATTAATGTGTGATTATACCGTGAACACTGTGAATTCCAGCAATTCTTCATTAAGTACTTTATTGTAAGGCATACAATTACACAAAATGCACGTATACTGTTTTTTTCTCAGCACTCTATTACATAAAATATTGAGAACATTACAATTTTTTAATAAGTTGGGAATTGAAGACATGACTTAGGCAAGTGCATTTTTATATGTTTATACACTGCCATTCAGTGAAGCTATTGAAATGATGCTGTATATTCATATTCATGGATATAAAATATCCATGAGTAAGATAAAAGAACACTGTAAAAAAAAGCATTGTATATTTTTTGTAAATATTAAATAATATGTGGTTTCACACATGTTGTATATGTCTAAAATATTTGTTCCTTCATTCACATTTAGTCATTTATTTAATAAATTTTATGGAGCATTACAATATATTATGCAAGTAGTTTAAGATACAGGGAAATCAGAACACAAACATTTTTAAACATTTTAAACAGCAAATACTTTTTGAGTTAGGTTTTTTCCTTTTTTTAAGAAAAAAATGTGGAGCAATGTTTCAGGATTCTATGGTACCATTTTTTGGAAATACTCTTTGACGAAGTATCATTTAATCTGTGATGAAGCCAGTTGGAGAATAAAAGGATGAAGAACTTTTTTAGAGAGGCAATGATAGGTAAAAAACCTTGACCTGGTTTAGGGTAATGTGAACGAACACAAGGAACAAAGACTTGGATGCAAGTTGTCTCTTCAGGAGGCACTTCAAGTCCCAGAAACAAGGGTGTAGAGAAATAAGACGAGGGAGCAGAAAAGCCAATCAAAGAATGTATTACTACCCTGGTATCCACTGTGGGCAACCGGAATTCAATCCCATTCGAAAGTCTCTGAGGAAAATGTGGAGAAATTGTCTCAAAATTGTTGCACTAGAGAAAGGAGGCTTGAGTATTTATTCATCAGTTTTCTGCCTTCTTCTGTTGAGGGGTACCTCCAGCTACCTTAACTGGCCTGAGTTTTCATGTTGCAAATCTGCAGCTAAGCAACATTCTGCATCTTCAACAAAATCATAACAGATAAAAGCTATAATGCATGCTTGAAGAGAGGACAGAAGTGGAGGAACTTGTCAAGCATAGTTGTGCCAGAACCAGTGTGGTTAAAGGAATGTGGTGTTTGCTGCTGTAAACTCTTCTCTGTACCTCCCACCCTGCACTGCTCGTGTCCATTTATGCTTTCTAAGTCTGCTGTATCCCTTGCTCTTCAAATCAGTGCTACTCTCAACAACTGAAAGAAAAAAGGGGGAGAAGGGTTGTTGGGACAAACTATAGTCTGGGTTGTTGCAACTGGCCCAGAAATTATAACCAATAACCAACATCTAACTCCTTCCTCCAACACCATGGTTGACCTGCTGCTGTTCCGGGATACTTTCCTTTGTGGATGAACTAGGCCTTTCTCCTAAAGATGGCTGAGATTTGTTTATCTAATCATTGGTCAGCCATTACTGTGATCATCACCAAGCAAGGAGGCACCAAGACATGTTCTAGTATACTTCACATACCAGATCCTCTCCCTTGCCTCATTTTGAAGCAGCAGTCCTAGTTCCTCATAATGTTCAATACTGATTTCCATACCACTATGGTACCTTTTTCGTTTGCCTCTTAGTCTGTCAATATGAGTTCCTAGAATCGTCTATGTAGGAATCATAACTTTAGGTACAGCCAAACACTCATTGTGTCCCTTTGTAGAAGCATTCATACCCAGAATATACAACTCACCAAAGTCTAGGGTGAAGGGGTGAAAACATATTTGCAGTAAGTCGATAGGAGCAATGGTGAAAGGGGTCAATACTTCCTCCATCTTTGTTTTCTGTTCTGTATATTTTAGCTAAAATATTAACAAAAAATCTTGGGATTATAGCAGCATACTTACCCTTTGGTTCAGCATATACACTACATGCTGGGGGATAGCAGGCCAGGACTTCATGATGCTATCAATCTGGCACATTCAGTACATTGGTCTTATATGTACCATGTTTGATGCATTCCAGTGCTGTGGTCTCAGCACACAGCCATGTTCCAATTGTAGAATATGTTAACCTAAACTAAGTTTATTTTTCAGTGGAACTATTTGCCGGATCCAAAATATTGGCTGCCAGTTACTGTAAGTTCTCCCTCTCCATGTGGAAAAAAAAAAAGTGTGCTATAATCAACCCACCATTACTTGGTAAGATGGTCTCCCTACAGGATGGTACTCTTTCAGGTCTCAAAGTGATCACTACTGCTATTGGGATATAGCATTGACATTGGTTAGATGGCTCTTCCTGAAAGGAAGTCTGTGCTGCTACTCCCTTGAATAACATTCACTGCAGTCACCAACGCCACATCATGCACGGGCCCTTGACACAAGCATTGGAGGCCAAAGAAAGCTCAGAATGACATCCACCAGTGGACTCACTTGGACAATCTGGTAACTGAGTGCTTCCTAGGAGACTGGGCATTGATGTGACCTTCCCATTCCCTGTACACTCCCATATGTCTATCCACACACGTCTTTCTCTGTCATCAGTGTCCCTCATTTTTCAAATGTTACTCTTTCAAAGTCACAACAAAATAGTTCTTCATAGGTCACAATCCCAGTTATATTCTTATCTCAGATCATGTCTCTTGATAACAATGTTGAGAATCATGTTCACAGCTTGGAACATTTCCCAGGAAGAGTTATGTCCCTTTTATTATTTAGAGCCACTCATGAGTTGGGCCACAGTGCAGAATCAGTTCATGATTTTGCTAACACAAATTACATCCATGCACCTGTGAAGCATACCTGATACAAATTCTCCTCTCTCAGTACAGTGTAGGAACTACCATGATGCCAAACAGATACCAGCAGGGTTAGAAGTATCAATACAAAGTGATAGGTGTCATTCCGTATGCTTCCTTTTCATGTAGCTTTCTTGTAACTTCTGGAATTGCCCAGGTTTCATATCAAATGTACCTTTCCCCTCATACAGTGTTTAGTTCCATCTCTTCAAAGCATCTGAGTTGTTGTCTATAACCACATTCAGCAAATGATGGATGAGTGTAGACATTTGGTGACCCATTGTTAGCTGCGCAGTTATTACTAATGCCAAGAAGCATGACAGCAGCTGTTTTTCATCACAGGTAGTTCTATGCCACAGAAGACATGGTCTTGCTCAGAAACTCTGATGATTTTCACTGTGACTTTCTTACTGGGTCTTGTCTGAGAGCCCCTACAGTATCCAACTTTATGGTGCATAGCTATAGAAGGACAAGATAATCAAGTTTTTTTTTTAAAGAATATATTATTTCAGAAAGCATGAGAATTAAAATAACAACTGAGCAAGGTCACCAGTGTGTACAGCTAGGGTAACTGTCTCAGCTTGTCCAAAATATTCCTGGTGTTGGGACTGAAAGTTCTATGTCGTGGAAACCCTCAGTCCCAGGCAAACAGAGGTGTTTGGGTATCCTAGGTATGACTGTCCATTCCAAGAAAATGAAAATTGATTTTAGAACTTTCTTTTTGAGACAGTCTCACTGTGTCACCCAGGCTGGAGTGCAGTGGTATGATCTCGGCTCATTGCAACCTCCACCTTCCTGGTTCAAGTGATTCTTTTGTCTCAGTTTCTGGAGTAGCTGTGACTACAGGCACGCACCACAATGCTTGGCTAATTTTTGTATTTTTATTAAGGACAGAGTTTCAACATGTTGGCCAGGCTGGTCTTGAACTCCTGACTTCATGTTATCTGCCCGCCTCAGCCTCCCAAAGTGCTGGGATTACAAGCGTGAGCCACTGTACCCGGTCAATTTAGAACTTTTGATGGGAAAGAAGGCATTTTCCAGATCAGTAACTACATATCAATTGTCAAATACTAAAACGTAGAGATACTTGACATGACATGCTATCTGCAATAAGAGCTACCACGTAGTTAACTATGTGATAGTCTTCTGTCTTATTTTACAATAACCATCTGGGTTTTGTAGCAGTTATGCAGGCGATTTGAGCAGTGATATTAGGAGGATTAGCAAGCTTGCAATCTCTAAGTAATCAATGTTCCACTAATCTCTGCAATTCCACTCAAGATGTAATACTGATTCTACTGTAGTGTCTTCTCCCTGGAAATTGGGGAAAATCACATGGGGGGAGGTTGAATTTTGCTCTTCTTACCAAAATGTCATCTATTTTTTGTGAATCAATTGGCGTGTTTAGTCAGCGTCTAGGCATATCTGCCCTAATTATACTTGAGAATGTGGCAAATAAATATAAATTAGGTCTCAAGACTCATTGGACTTCCTTGAAGATGTACTTAGGTCAATAACTTCTGGATCTCTTGACCTTGAGAAATGTTTACTACAACTGGGGAGCATCACTGATGTTTAAAGTCACCAACTAACAGTATCAGATCCAATATCAATCCAAATACTCTTTCGATTTCTGGGTATTTCCCTATGCCCATCTAATTTAATAAATGCTGTCTTAAAATAGTAAAAATGATACTATTTCAATAAAAGATGAACATTTGAAATAGTGGTAGGAGCTATAAAAAATAGCATACATCAGAATGAAGAAAGCTCAACTCTTATATGATCTGAGAAAATAAGGATATAAAAAATGAGCTGAAAAAAAGGTATTTTTAAAGAATCAGTATTTCATGATGAACCTAGAGTGAATCAAACCATAAATACTGCAGTAAGAGAAAATGGAGTTGAAGGGAGAAAAATCAAATAAAATGTTTTGAAGTAAAGAAAAATATGTAAAGGACTCAAGAGAAATATATATATAATATATATACACATATATATGGAAGATGTGTTATGATCAATGTAAAATAAGAAACCGCAAAAAATAATAGAACAAGTAGTAAATGACTATATTAAAATTTATAAAACTAAGGAAGACATGAATGTATTTTTGAAAGGACATACCTTAAAACTCTAAAAAAAAAAAAATGGCCAATTTTAACACAGAAAACAAAAATGTAGTTGATATTGAAGTGCAAAAAATGTGAACACTGAAGCCAAAAAAAGTCGCTTTATTTGTTTATTTATTTTTGATACAGAGTCTCACTCTGTTGCCCAGGCTGGAGTGCAGTGGCACTATCTCAGCTCGCTGCAACCTCCACCTCCCAGGATCAAGCAATTCTCCTGCTTCAGCCTACTGAGTAGCTGGGACTACAGGCGTGCACCACCAAGCCTGGCTAATTTTTTGGTATTTTTATTGGAGACAGGGTGTTACCATGTTGGCCAGGCTGGTCTTGAACTCCTGACCTCAGGCAACATGCCCGCCTCAGCCTCCCAGAGTGCTTGGATTACAGGCGTGAGCTACCACGCCAAGTCCAAAGTCACTTTAAAGAGAAGAACACGAGAGTATCTTCCATTGTTTAGTTTTGTTTTGTTTTTGAGGGATTTTTTTATGTTTGTAGATGATTGAGTAATTTAATATTATGAACAAAAAGAGAAAATATTAATTTGAACTAATTATGAATAAATGACTCCAAAAATTAACAAAATAAACATGTTATTTCCTAATGTTTAAAAAAATTTTGAGAAAGGGGCAAAAATCCTGCAAATATACACACACCAAAGAACTGGCAAGGGGGAAATAACAAACAAAAACAAACAAACAAGAAAACAAACATAAAAAATAGAGGGAATCAGTAGTTACCACGTTGAACAAGGGTATGCAAATTCATGTGAATACCTAGGTGAAATAACACTGTGGTATGAATATATTACATTTTAAAATGAATCCCAATAGAATGAGAAAGCTTTAAAAAATAATTTCCATAAAGCAAATTTCATAATAGTCTGCAAATCAAAGCAAACCAAATTAAAGCATCACATCCACATAGTGTTACAGGAAGTTTTATGAATTATGTAAAGATCCATGTAATTTCCAGGAAGTTTTATGAATTATGTAAAGATACACATAATTTTATGAGACGCATTTATGAATTAGGTTTTAATTATACTTATACTCTTTCATAACGTAGTGGGTAAAAAGAAATGTTTCCAAATACTTGTTTGAAGCTAGCATACCATTGACATGAAAACTCAGAAAAGATTGTACAGAAGAGATAATTTTACTAATAAATATTAGTAAATATATTTAACCATTCTTTGACTTTGTGATTCATGATTACTGCATTTCTACTGATTAATGTATGCTTTCAATACTTTGTTACATTTATGTTTTTCCTAATATTTAAACTGTTTTAAACTGTTTTTATTTGACATAAATATTTATATCCAAAAATTTTATTGAGACGTATTTTAGCTGTGTCCTACATGCTCAGATGAATTACTTTTTCATTGTTATTAATATTTTCTGGAAATTCCACAAGATACCATGTATTTCCTTTTGATCAGATTTTTTTTTTTTTTGGTCAATTTTGGAACATTTTATTACCTCAAAAAGAAAGAAATGTACCCTTTAGTTACCCTTGCATTTCTCCCACAAGCCCTGAGCAACCACTAATCTACTTTCTGTTTCTATAGATTTGCATATTCTGAGCACTTCATTTAAATAAAATTATATAATACATGGACTTTTGTGACTACCTTATTTCACTTAGCATATTTTTTTTTTTTATTATACTTTAAGTTCTAGGGTACATGTGCATAACGTGCAGGTTTGTTACATATGTATACTTGT
>NW_012118365.1:838362-861565 GCF_000951035.1 Colobus angolensis palliatus
TGGAACGTAGAAATGATGATGTCTTTTATATGCAGTCCGTGACAAATCTTCCAAGCTATATTTCAAAGTAAAAAACAAAAACAATTACAAACTACAACAACAAAATCCAAGATGTTGAATGGAACGTTATATCATCTCTTTGTAGAAAAGCAAGGGAATATGAATTTATGTAAATATTTAATTGCATTAAGTAACGGACAAAGTAAAACTAGTTTACTAAGAAGCAACAAAATAAATAGGGTACAGGGAACAAGTATGCTATCTCGACTTCTTTATCAATTTATTAGTGTTTATATAAAAATATTACATTTAATGGTAAAATAAAAACAATCTACAAAACTAAGATACAGCTGAATGAATGTTAGCACTTATTGTTCTTTTTGTTTTGTTTTGTTTTGTTTTTTGAGGCGGAGTCTCGCTCTGTCGCCCGGACTGGAGTGCAGTGGCCAGATCTCAGCTCACTGCAAGCTCCGCCCCCCGGGTTCCCGCCATTCTCCTGCCTCAGCCTCCCGAGTAGCTGGGACTACAGGCGCCCGCCACCGCGCCTGGCTAATTTTTTTTTGTATTTTTTAGTAGAGACGGGGTTTCACTGTGTTAGCCAGGATGGTCTCGATCTCCTGACCTCGTGATCTGCCCGTCTCGGCCTCCCAAAGTGCTGGGATTACAGGCTTGAGCCACCGCACCCGGCCAGCACTTATTGTTAATATAATGGTGACAAAGAAAAATGCGAATTTAACTAACTATAAACAAAGTATTTTTTTAAATTTAAGGGCATAACAAATAGCAAATGAATAGGCAAAATAAAGTATCACATCTAGAAGAATTATAACCACCCAAACCATAAAACAGAACATAGGCATCTCCCAGAGGTGTTCCTCATGTGCCTTTTAACATGACCCTCACCTCCAACCCTCACTTCCATCATCATGTTACTTTGGCATTCATTACTCTATATACAGTGTCTGTTATCGTGCTTCGTTTTTCTCCTTAAACATTACGTTTGAGAATTTCATTTACATTGATGTATATATTCACACTTGATTGAACATCATTGCTATATTTTAGTCTATTGCAGGAGTATAAAACACTATCCATCCTGGCATTGGTGAACATCGGGATTGTTTCTGCATATGAATAATGCTGGTATCAACATCCTACTACATGTCTTCTTATGCATGTATATTTCTGTTGACTGTATTCCCAGGAATGCATTCTAGTTCAATGGATATGTGCCTGTAAGATAATGTGAAACCATTTTGAAACTCATGTACCAATATATGCTGACACCAGTAGAATATAAAAGATTGTGTGGCACCTCATTTTTACTAATGTGGCATTATCAGTCTTTTAATGTTAGCTATTCTGGTTGGATCTATAGTCGTCTTTCATGTTTTTTGAAAATTTGCAATTCTCTGATGATTAATAATTTTTTATTCTCATCACAGGCTTATTGACCATACTCATATATAAAAACAAATGTATATGAATATAAATAAATATATATATAATATACATTCTTTTATGATGTGCTCTTCAAACCCTTCACCCATGTTCTATTTTTTGTCTGTATTACTCAGATTGAGTTATTGGAGTTATGTATACAATCTGGATACAATCCCTTTGACAGTCATATGGAACAGGGAGTGTCTTTTCCTATTGTAAGCCTTGTAATTTCAATCCTTTTATTGCGTCTTTAGACGAAGAGAGGCTCGGCATTTTAAAGTAGTCCATTTTATAAATCCCATTCTTTAAGCTCTATCCTTCTTGTTCCCCTTTAAAATATGTTTGCCAAACTTAATGTCATAAAATATTCTTCTCATTTATCTTCTTGAATCTTTGATGTGAAACATTTAGTTTTAGATCTACATTTTACCTGAAATTCCTATGAGGTAGGAATCTGGCTGCATTCAGGAGCTCCTGGCACCAACGTGTTTGCTTCTAAATATTATTTACCACAAAGAAGAAAGCAGCCTCTTGAAAATCTGGTGAAAAAATATGTAAGTCTAAAACATCTTGTCAGGCCTGCATCAGGGACATGTCAAACACCATAGGTACCAGAATAAGGAAACAGAAGATAACTTGAAGCACCTCTTATTCTACACCTCTTATTGGTGTAGAATAACGCATTTTGAACAAAAAATAAAATAAAATATTAACTGCAATTTATCAGAAAACACAAAATATATAGGAACCCATCAATTTATAATGGTATTAAGATAATTAATTGTTACTTCCGTAGTGGACTCAGATTTACTATTTTGAAAACTGGTAAGTAAAAAGATATCAATAGAATCAAACATTTATTCAGTCCTTTACCTACACTCTCTATTTTGGGGTTATTAGATAGTGGGTGGGAAAAGCTGGCTTTGTAGAAAAATTCCAGTTATAAGTGAAGAAATAACAACATGATAAAATTATAATTATAAAATTACTCCATTATAACAAGTGAAATAATGCATCTAGTCAAGGTCCTAAGTGATTACTAAATCAATCAGACTGATATACATCAAACTGTCAGTTCTCACATCCATTGACTAATCATACCATCAGTAAGACCAGGACAAGACACCTCTCATGATTTCTGATGTATTGCAGTTTAATAAGCTATAATGAAAGGAAAGTAATTCTAAAATCCAACTATCAGTTTGTAGCAAATGTAGAAGATAGTGGAATATGTCATTTGTCTTGAATTGGCACTATTAGAATGCAGTAAACCAAACAAAAAACGCGAGAGATTCCATGAGGTATATGACCTAATTTTTCAAGAACACAAAAACCATAAAAAGGGAGAGAAGATTTACGGATTTTTAGGATATATATTGATCAAAGCAGTAAGGATCTTGTTCGAACCCTGATTTAATTAAATCGACTGTACAGAAATCACTTTAAGACAATAAAGAACATTTGAGTAAAAACTGCTTGTTATGTCAATGAATTGCTGTTAGCTTTTAGGTGTTCAAAAGCTATTTTCATTTTGTTGGTAAAATATCCTTATGTGTTATGAATGCATAATGTATAGTTCATGCAGAGAATACTGTCATGTCTCAAACTTGTTTCATAGTCTCCAGTTAAAAGCAAAACAAAACAAAATTAAAAAAAAAAACAACAGAAAACAAAAGCAAACAAATGAAACAGGGAATCAGCAAATTTTTCACATGTTTGAAAGTGGACGATGAGTTTGTAAGTGGATGATGAGTTCATCGCAGTTCATTAAAAGGTCACTCTACTTTGTGTACCTTTGAAAATATCCATAGTAAAACTTTTAAAAACATTGGTAAATGGGTGGCTTCTGTACCCTAAATTGTTCTTCTACACTTGACATATTCTCTTCTATTAATTCTTGATAATAAAACAATCCCAAAGAGTTAGAACTCTTTGACACCTAACATGCTGAGAGCTGGGATTTTTAGTGTTGCCCTGGAATGCAGATGGGTGGCTGAAATTACTAAGTACTAAATAATGTCTGCTCCCTGCTATATTAGTAAAGAAATATAAGTCCAGGCATGGTGGCTCATGCCTGTAATCCCAACACTTTGGGAGGCCAAGGAGAGTGGACCACCTAAGGTCAGGAGTTCAAGACCAGTCTGGCCAACATGGTGAAACCTGTCCCTACTAAAAATACAAAAATTAGTGGGGCATGGTGGCACACACCTGTAGTCCCAGCTGCTTGGGAGGCTGAGGCATGAGAATCACTTGAACTCGGAAGGTAGAGGTTGCAGTGAGCCAAGATGATGCCGCTGCACTCCAGCCTGGGCAACGGAGCAAGGCTCTGCCTCAAAAAAATTAAAAGAAAAATGAAAAAAAGAAATATGATCACAAATTTTCTTCCTTCATTCAACCTTCTAACTCTTTGCCTATATGTGTGTTAGGCACTGTGCTAGGCCGCAAGAACCTGGATATCACATGGATCCTTGCACAGGATTGGGGGAGAAAGGCATTAATCAGAATGAGTGAAGTGACTGAAGTGAAAAGGTCTAACGTTTTGTAGATGTGATCTGATAATAGAGAGATTCCATCAATCTAGATTAAGCTGAGATTTGAATCTAGAACACAATTTTTAAAAATTAGAAATGCTATAGGTTTCCTTATAATCTGATATGATAGATATGAAAGATTTATTTCTGATAAATTAGTTTGATAATTCAAATACTAAACATATAAAGTTTATAAAGTCTTATAAATTTATGTAGCCTTCAATGTATATCATTTCCTATATTTTAAATCGCTAAATCTATTATTTCCACATATACATAGACTTAGAGATACATTATGAATAGAACTTGAGGAAAAGTTTTGTTTGGGATATAACATGATTAAACATAGCCTTTATTTTAGAAAACTTATTGCAACATTAAAAATACATTTGAAGTTATAGTAAGCCCAACCCCAAATTCTGCCACCAGCCAGGAGTTAAGGCCTCTGAGTAGCACCTATCCAACTATCATCAGAGAATTCTAAAGCAAATGCCAAAGTGAATCATAACCTGGAAAAGAGACTCTGCTTAAGAAACTGTGAGATTAGCTGATGTAGTTAATTTTAAAGATCATATCTCTTTGTGACCATTGGGATGAAGTGCCATAATAACATGGTAGAAACGAGAAATGAAGACTTTTGTTTTAAATCTACTCTAGGGAAATATATGGATTGATCTCTTTGAGGAAGTAAAGATAGTCCAGAAAGTGAGATCAGAAAATTTTTCCACTAAAAAGATACCTGCCATGAGCCCTAACATCATGGGCATGTCACAGTGGGAAGCTCCAATAATTTGTTCATCCATTAAAGCAACCATTAAGCTGGCAGAAATGAATAGGGTCAACTTTTTGGAATTCTGATATCAAATCGAACACTGACACCCATGAGAGGAATGTTTAATGAAGAAATGAGCTGCTAAACTTTGGTTAGAAGGTGCATTTTAGCTTATAGCCTATTATCCCTCACGTCCCAGCTCAGCAAGGCCTGTGGAAATTGCAGCCCCGGTTCCTAGTGCAGTTTTCTGGTACCAGGAAAGCAATACCTACCTCACTCTCAAAACAAGAAGAAGTCTGTTTTGACCTGTCTTGTAGTTCCCAAAACGACGATCGTCCAAATAATCTCCAAATAAGTCTAAAAATAAACAAATGCATAATTCTCAAACAAAACCCAAAAACATTAAAGCTAACCAAATTCAACAAAGTTACAGAATACAAGATTGACACATAAAAATTTATTTTGTTTGAAATACTAACAATGAACAATCTGAAAACAAATTAAGAAAATAGTTCTTTTACAATAGCACTAGAAGGAATAAAACACCTAGGAATAAATTCAACCAAGGAGGTTAAAGACTGGCAAATGAAAGTCAAAAAAAAAAAAAAATTCTGAGATACATTAAAGAAGACCTAAAGAAATGGAAGGATATCCTGTGCCCTGGATTCACTGATTGGATGGCTTACTGATTGGATGACTTCACAGTGTTAAAATGACAATAGTACTCCAAGTGATTTACAGATTTAATGCAATTCCCTATCAAATTTCTAATGTCTTTTTATTGTTAGAAATGGAAATGCTGATTGCCAAATTTATATGGAACTTCAATGGGCACTGAACCACAAAAATATTATTGAAAAAGAAGAACAAGTTGGAGGAATCACACTTCCTGATTTTGAAACTCATTGCAAAGATAAATTAATCAGACCAATGTTGTACTGGCACAAGGATAGACTTATAGATCAATAGTATAGAATTGACAGTCCAAATATAAATCATACATCTATAATCAATTTATTTTTACAAGGTCCCAAGTCAATTCAGTGAGGAAATAACTGTCTTCAACAAATGTTTGCACACAGGCTGCTGAATATCCACATGCAAAAGAATGATATTGAACCCCTACCTCTCACAATACACACACACACACACACACACACACAATCAAAATGGATCAACTGCCTACATAAAAGAGCTAGGCTATAAAACTCTTGGATGAAAACATTGAAGTATATTTTTGAAATCTTGGATTTCATGATGAATTTTTGGATATTACACCAAAAGCATGAGAAACAAAATAAACAAATGAATATGTTGAGTTCATCAAAATTTAAAATGTGTATACATCAAATGGCATTATTAAGAAAGAGAATAGATAACATAGAATAATAGAAAACATTTGCAAATCACGTATTTGAAAAGGATCTAGTACAAAAATATATAAATAACTCTTATAACTCCTCAACAAAAAGATAAACTTTCCAATATAAAATGAAAAAAGACTTAAATAAATGTTTCTCTGAGAGATATACAAATGGCAAATAAGCACATGAAAGTATATGCGACGTCAGCAGTCATCGGGAAAATT
This sequence comes from Colobus angolensis palliatus, assembly GCF_000951035.1. Classification (NCBI taxonomy): domain Eukaryota; kingdom Metazoa; phylum Chordata; class Mammalia; order Primates; family Cercopithecidae; genus Colobus; species Colobus angolensis. Next base: position 844,697 of record NW_012118365.1, read on the forward strand.
CAAATAAAAGTCAGAATGGGAAACCATTTTATACTCACTAGGACTGTTACAACTTTTTAACAAAGAAAAAAACAATTGTTGGCGAGGATGTGCAGAAACTGACTCCTCACACATTGCTGGTGGGAATGTCTGGTGGTTCAACCACAGTGGAAAAGGTTTTGTTAACTCCACAAAAGTTAAGCATGCAATTTTCACATGACTAAGTAATTTTGCTCCTAGTTATGCAACTCAAAGAATTTAAAGCAGGGAGTCCTGGCTAACATGGTGAAACCCCGTCTGTACTAAAAAATACAAAAAACTAGCCAGGCGAGGTGGAGGGCGCCTGTAGTCCCAGCTACTCGGGAGGCTGAGGCAGGAGAATGGCATAAACCCAGGAGGCGGAGCTTGCAGTGAGCTGAGATCCGGCCACTGCACTCCAGCCTGGGCGACAGAGCGAGACTCCGTTTCCAAAAAAAAAAAGGCAGAGATTCAAACAAATACTTGTATAAGAATGCTCATAGCAGCACCATTCACAATAGTCAAAAGGTAGAAACAGCCCAAACATCCACTAACAGATCAATGGATTAACAAATTGTGTTATAAACATACAAGAGAAAGTTATTCAGTTATGAAATGGAGTGAATTACTGACCCATGCTACGATGTGTGTGAACCTCAAAAACACAACGCTAAATGAAAGAATGTGTGATTTTATTTATTCAAAATATTCATAATAGATAAATCCATAAGACAGAAAGCACATTAATGGTTTCCAGGGACTGAGGGGGGGAGAAGTGGGGAGAGATTGCTTAATGAAAATACAATTTTATTTTTGGACTATTAAAATATTTTGGAGCTTGATAGATTTGTTTGTCAAGCACATGTCAAATGTACTACATGCCACTAAATTGTACGCTTTCAAATAAATATTTTTAGGTTAAGTGAATCTCATCTGAATACAAATTCTCTTTAAAAAGTCATCTACCACATGAGGCAAGCATCTATATTTTTTGCTTTTTCCAAATACACCTTTTTAATATTATATGTTGAATACTTCAGATTTCAATAAATTGACCACATATAAATGATGCTCATTTGTGACATCTTCACTGATGTTCTTAGATCATTTTTTCCTCTTAACTATATATATAGTCTTTAAGTTGGGAATAGATGATAAGAGAAGACGACACTTTAAAACGACCAATTTTAAAAAAATTTTGCTCAGCTCGTGAGAAACGCACTTATTGAGCTTTTCCACCTTTCCAATTTCCTTCTAATGCTGAACAAGCATATAATGGTCAATGTTAAATTCTTCGGCAACTTCTCATGTATTTGTGAGAGGATCAGCTTCGATGATTGTTCTCAATTGGTCATTGTCAACTTCTGATGGCCAGCCACTATGCTCTTCATCTTCAAGGTCTTGTCTCCTCTGCAAAACTTCTAGAACCACCACTGCACTGTACATACATTAGCAGTTTCTGGGCCAAATGTGTTGCTGATGTTGCGATTTGTCTCTGCTGCTTCATGACCCATTTTGAACTCTAACAAGAAAATTGCTCAAATTTGCGTTTTGTCTATCATTATTTCCATAGTCTAAAATAAATATAAAATAAACAGCAGGTAATAAGTGATTAGCAAACAAAAGAGAGAAATGAAATATAACATAACCACATTTAAGAATGTATTCCAGTATCAAGCTGCAAATTTCAACAACGCGAAAAATACGAAGTGCTTTTGCACCATCATAATAACATGAAATACATAGAATATCTAATAGTACAATACTCAAATATTAAGCTAACATAAACTGATAAAACTGTTAAATGTAAATATAGATAGATTATATTTATTTTCATGGATGAAAAAATATAGATGACCTAAAATTTGTCGGTTTAATTAGTTTTAAATGTACAATTCAGTGGCATGAACTATATTCACTTTGGTGTGCAACCATCACCGCTGTCTACCTCTAGAACTTCCTTTATCACGCAAAGCTGAAACTCTGTACCTATTCAACAACTCTCAATTCCACCATATTCCCAGGCACTGGCATCTGGTATTTTATTGTCTGTCTCTATGAATTTGACTCATCTCATTTCCTCATATAAATGGAATCATGTAGCATTTTTCTTTTGTTACCGGCTTATTTCAGTTAGCATATTGCCCTCAAGGTTCATTCATGTAGGAAGTGTCAGAATTCCCTCCCTTTTTAGGGCTAAATACTATTCTTGTATTCATAATATTCATGTACATATATTTATAGTATGTCCATTCATATGCCGATGAACATTTGGTTTGCTCCTACCTTTTGGCTATTGTGGATAATACTGCTATGAACATGAGTGTAAAAAATATCTGTTCAAGTTCCTGCTTTCAATTCTTTTGGGAAGATATATATTTCTATAATATGTTTTTATTCACCTCTGATCAAAATTTAATAATCCCTAAAATATACAACTAAGCTTCAGAAAATTTATATTGAGTGCATGTACTTTATTTGAGACTAACTCTGGTTACTTGGCAATTCTTCCAAAATGATGACATATTTTTAAAGATTTTCTTAATCTTTTAAATGCATTAGCTTAGACTCATTCCAAGAACATTCTGTCAATACTGGCTCCTCCTGTAGTAAGACAATGACATATTCTTCTACACATATTTTACATTTAAAAATAGCTTTAAACTGCAATCAGGATATTCACATAGACATGATATGTTATGAGTACATTTTCCAATTATTTGGAAATCTTACTCCCTCTTAAAATCTGCAAATATCTAAAACAGTTTTATAAATATTTGTTATTTTTTAAGACTTATCTGCATATAATCACATCTTCCTGATTTGTATTTTTGTATAATTTTGTTATAAATTTTTCTCAATGGCTATGTTTATATTTTCCTTTAATAGCAAAGTACGTGATTTACTTTCCTTAAATGTAATTGAAATAAGTTTTAAATGTAAAAATTTACTGATATTAATGATAATTTATTCTATTTATTTATAGGCTTAATACTTCAAACTTGTTAATTGTTATTTTACCAGTTTCTTTAATGTTACCAGTAAATATTAACTGTTTATGATTTCTCCTCAGACTTAATATCTTAAAAATAATGTTGCCAAATTGAAACTGAAACTTAAAATAAAAAACAAGTGTGGCTAATTTATTATTATTATTATTATTAATTATTATACTTTAAGTTCTAGAGTATATGTGCACAACGTGTAGATTTGTTACATAGGTATACATATGCCATGTTGGTTTGCTGCACCTCTCAACTCGTCATTTACATTAGATATTTCTCCTGATGCTATCCCTTCCCCAGTCCCCCACCGCCTGACAGGTCTCAGTGTGTGATGTTCCCTGGTCTGTGTCCAAGTGATCTCATTGTTCAACTCCCACCTATGAGTGAGAACATGCGGTGTTTGGTTTTCCGTCCTTCTGATAGTTTGCTGAGAGTAATGGTTTCCAGCTTCATCCATGTCCCTGCAAAGGACATTAACTCATCCCTTTTTATGGCTGCATATAAATCCATGGTGTATATGTGCCACATTTTCTTAATCCAGTCTATCATTGATGGACATTTGGGTTGGTTCCAAGTCTTTGCTATTGTGAATAGTGTTGCAATAAACATACGTGTGCATTTGTCTTTATAGCAGCATGATTTATAATCCTTTGGGTATATATCCAGTAATGGAATGGCCAGGTCAAATGGTATTTCTAGTTCTAGATCCTTGAGGAATTGCCACAATGTCTGCCACAATAGTTGAACTAATTTATATTCCCACCAACAGTGCAAAAGCTTTCCTATTTCTCCACATCCTCTCCAACGTCTGTTGTTTCCTGACTTTTTAATGATCACCATTCTAACTAGCGTAAGATGGTATATCATTGTGGTTTTGATTTGCATTTCTCTGATGGCCAGTGATGATGAGCATTTTTTCATGTTTCTATTGGCTGCCTGAATGTCTTCCTATTCACAATTGCTACAATGAGAATAAAATACCTAGGAATCCAACTTACGAGGGATGTGAAGGACCTCTTCAAGGAGAGCTACACCACTGTTCAACGAAATAATAGTGTGGCTAGTTTTTTAAAAATCTACAAGCATAAATATTTTCAATCAAAGGCATTCTGATACAAATTCTATTTTTTTCCTCCCATTTTTTTGTTTTAGACAGTTAACTTTTTCTTGATATGCTGGGACATTTCAATGTGGAGATTGGGGGAAAATTACTAAATAGTGATGCTCAAACTACATCTAGTGTATTACAATACATTTTGAATTTGCTACTTAAATAGGCTGACATGTGGCAAATGAAATTTAATGTTGACAAATGTAGAGTAATGCAAATTAGCCTCAGATATAATAAGTTAAAGATTAAAAATTATAGGTAATTGACGTGATGCATGAAGACCTTGGAAAAGACCTTTAAGTGTTTACAAGCTTTCAGGAATCTTCTCACCTGAAAACAAACTATGCTGAAGTCGAAATACCTCAAGCTCTATATGAAGCAGTGTTTAATTGGGTAACGTGGTTCCAAATCGAAAAAAATTATATTATTTTTCTGGCCACCTTATACATCTTCTACAGAGAAAAGTAACTTTATCTCACTGTAATGCTTTTTAAAATATTTAAACATAAAATAAAGCAATTTCCCTTATTAACTCTATTAACATCTGAAGCGCAATTGTAAGGGAAAGACCTAAAACTGTTGTTTGACGTCCTAGCATATAACTCCAATGCATATCTCTATTAGAGAGAGAGAAACTAGCAGATTACACAGATTTTTTCATGCTCTACAGTCCCTGGGAAGCCATCTGAGATACCTTACCCTTTTAGCCAGGTCAGGAACTTGTGTGTTTTCAGTTCAGTTAACTGTCCTTGGCATGAACATTAATTAGAATCAGTTACAAGTCATTATTTGGCTATAAAATACTTCAAGAAATAAATTCACCTCTCTTACCCATCATAAAAGAATGAAGCAGACATTGGAAAATCAAATGTTTTCTGTTTTTCCCATGTTATTTAATGCTCACAGGCAAAGAAAGCCAAAGGTAGGTTATTTTCCTTCTTTCAATTGTCTGTAGCTTTTAAGCTCAAAACCTTGGTCTGAAAACCTACGTGCAAAATGTGTGCATCATGTTATACGTAAATTAGCATTTCCTAATTGGTGATTGTTAATACTAAAACTTAAAATTGTTCATGTATTTTTATGGGGAAGTGCACTTATTTACATGAATATGTGATAAATGTATTTAATTATTTTTAGGCACATGTAATTAAAATGGTACACATATCCTTACAGGAGCTCACTTCTTTGCCACACTATTGAATGTCTACAGAAGAGAAGGGGCTAAACAGTGGAGATGAACACTGTCCTGCTTACCTGAGCTACCCAGTTTACGTATGAAATTGTAAATGACTAATGACTTTCAAAATAAGTGTAGATGAGTGATGAGAATACAGTATACTTAATATTCCAAAAACAATTACAATTTTGCATTTCAACATATACCTTTATTCTTGGAAGTAAAAGAAGGGGAGCTGTTTACAATTCTTCATGAGTCATACATGTGTAAATATGTATGAGTGTTTAGAAACTATTATAACCAAAAAATAAATATTAAAACAAATAATATTATGATGCATATAAATATCTTTGTAACTATAAATATTATTAAATTCAGTTATGAATTGCTCAGTATAACATTATAATTGAAAATGTAATTCTCTTTTATGCACATATTTACAGATGTGGATGGTGGTGAATATTACATATTCATTAAATATCCCTGAGAAAGTCAATCCCACATTTTATTCAAAAACCTTGGTTCAAAGAATATGCTTTTTCCCTTTGCAAACATTCATTTAGTTGAATGTTGTGTCCATTTACAGTAGAATAATATTCTTCCCAACAGAGTTGAACAGAGTAGTGCTAATCTTTATTCATAAGGCCAATAAATTTGTTCAAAGAACACATCTGCTAAAGGGTAAAATGACTATGAGTAAGATGAATGGTGACTTTGTTTAGCTTTCTAGTGACAGCTATTATAAAAGGTTTAGGTTATTTATTTTTGGCTCACTGATAAAGCTTATGGTGTGGCAGGCGAAACACTAGAAAAAATGCTTTCAGAGTTGGCTTTATAATAATTATGTCCCCAAGAGTAAAAAAGTTACACACACACACACACACACACACAAATACACACACACACAATTTCAATTATGCAAGGGAAACATTTAAAACTTTTTGTAAATCCACGTGTGATACTATGATTTCTTTTGGGAAAGTAAACCAACCATTCACAGTTTATATTGCTTTGTTTTATTAGTAGTATACCTAGTAATTTTATTACCTTAGTTTTATGATACCTTATTCTGAAATACATTATTCCATCTATTCAGCAAGAATAGCAAAATTCTCTTTTACTTCTAACAAGACAATTGAGACCTGAAAAGTTATGTAGCATTAAATAAAGAAAACATATTTATAAGTGGATTATGGGAAGGTAGCATTGTCTTTACTCCTTGTAATCCAATTGGCCCTTCATATCCACAGATTCCACATCAAAGATTCAAGTAATTATGGATAGAAAATGTAGTTAGGCTTATGATGGTCGTGGCTATACTGAACACATAGAGACTATTTTTCCTAGGTGTTATTCCCTAAATAATATAGTGTACCAACTATTTGCATTGTATTTACATTGTGTTACATGTTATAAGTAATCTAGAGATGATTTAAAGTATACATGAGGATGTACATAGGTTATAGGCAAATACCATGCCGTTTTATAAAAGGACTTGAGTATCATCAGATTATCTGCAGGGGGTCTTAGAAATAAATTCCCATGGATACTGAGAGACAATTGTACCTTGCATAATCATTTATTTTTGGTTTTGGAGTTAATCACCTGTAATTATTGTAGCTTATATCATAGAAAGGCATTATAAGTCTTTGTCCAAAAATGTAAACACATGCCTCCATCTCCTCCTGCAATTTTTAAAAATTTATTTTTAGTTAGAGAGAAAAGCTGTTTTTCTTACGTTGCTTTTGCATTAGAAATTGGTAGTCTGCATTTAGCTATTAATTTGTGCCTAATATTTTTAATGATAAACTTATGTAGAATTAAATATTAAATCTAATTTTTCCTTATATTTTAAATGTAAACACAAAAACATATTTGAAAGTCAAACTGAATTGTTATATATTTCCTTTGTAACAGTAAATACTAAAATATTCAGTATTTTGGTCACAACATTCCAATTGTGAAAATCATGTAAGCCAGTCAGTGAGCAGATAGTTTCCTGTCTGCTTTTAGTGAGGCTCTTTGGATTACTCTTTCTCTGCAAGCTTAATGTGAATACCCTTTGTCTCTTTAGCTCACATTCACGCTGTCAGTTGAAAGGAGTATCATCTTTCCAATATGCCAACTTAAAACAAGAATACATCATCCTGAATCACAGTGAAGAAATGTTACTCTAGATTCTTTTTAAATCTAAATTAGGCTTTAATTAGTTGTAGATGGAAAATCCAATCTAATCATATGTACAAAAAATTATTTCAACTTTAGCTAAAATATTAAATTGTTGAATATCCTGTTACATCTTGATCAACAAAAGAATGAGGTTGAAACAATGATTAATTTATTTTATTCCTTTTTATGTACTTTTGTAGAGACACTTGGTAGTTTTCAAATGAATATTATTATATTAGAGAAGGAGAATAAGACAAAAAAGGAAGATAGGGAAAGATGGAGGGAAGGGAGTGGAAGAAACAGAGAAACGAGGGAGGAAATAAGGAATGAGGCAATTGACTATGATTATCTGTTCAAGAAAGTGGAAAGTTGGAGATGGATTGTACAACAATGAATAATCTTGGAGCCATCTTGTGTGATTTATAAAGCCTAAAATTTATATTTACTTTAAAAATTATTTCATGAGTATGATATACCAAACAATTCATAGGTGATTTGTATACTGACACCATAAAGTTAATGGCTGAGCAATTTTTCCATTTAAATAAATGAACCACACACACACACACACATTTGCATGCATTTCCTTTAACACACAGACAGACACACACCCACAGACCTTATTTAATTTAGGTAATAAACCTCTTTAGAACTTTCCATCCTAAAATGATAATGAGAGGAAAGAGAGAAAGAGAAACTTACACTCTTGCACTTGTAGAAAATACTTGTCTTAGTCAAAAATGCTAACTTCACAGGTCATCTTTCCTTTCTTTCTGCACGTTCAAAAGAAGATAACTGCTGGGATTTTTATATGTGTCTGTATCCTCTCATCTGCAAATAATTGATAATTATTCACTTAACAACTATTTATTAAGTTTCTATCTATCCAGCCACAGGGTATATAGCAACCAATAAAACAAACAAAGCATCTCTTTTCCTTTTTTTCTTTTTTTTTACATTCTAATGACATGACAGACAATAAACCAATAATTTTAAACCTAAATCAGATGTTGCTAAGTGATATGAGGACAATCAAGTATGAAGGTGATAAATTTCTAATTGGGCTTAAAATTTTAACTGGTTGATCAAGAAGAAGTCATTGAATAGGTAATATTCGGAGAAAGGAAAACAAATGTGAGGCACGAAGTCATGGAGAGTACTGATAGATGAGTGCACCAGGAAGAGAAGACAAATGCATAGATCTTGAAATAGAAAAATATCAGGTGTAACCAGGGTGCATGGAGTGGCCACAACAGCGTGGTAGGACAGTGGAAGGTAGTGATGTAAGGAATTAAGGGCAGATCATGGAGGAACTCAGGGATCATTGCATGGAGTTTGAGTTTTGCTCTGAGTGAAAATGGAAGGATTTACAGGTATGATTTGATTAGGAACGACATACGTCAGAAATGATCTAACTCGTAGCTTGAAAAATGGCCAGAGGGAATAGTCAGAAATGAGATGAGGCACGTGACACTTGTGTGGCCCATTGAACATTCAAGTGAAAGGGTTGAATGCAGAATTGGATACTTGAGTCTAGAGTTCAGGAGAGAAGTTCAAGCTAAAGACAAAATTTGAATGTGTCTGTCATATTTCATTTTCAAAGAAAAAATATGCAATATCCATAAAAACTAGTTAAGTTGGTGTCTTATTTGCAAACATTGAATTTTTGCTTGATGCATCCTATAATTTTCTCATTGAATTTAATGTAACTGCTTCTAAAACCTATAATTTTAAAAATAGTTAATTTAAATAATGAAGTGGATTTATATGTTGCTGGAAGACAACTTTTTTTTTAGCACTAGTAAATATTTGCTCTCATATAGTATGTGCCTTGTGAGAGGTGAAGACATAAAAGAAAACTTACAAAGTTTCACATCTCTATCGTTGTCCACTCAAGAAATACACTTGGACTAGTATGACAGTAAGGAAAACATAGTAATTATTGTTTAACATGATGCCTATGTTAAATCTTCATAACTTCACTTTGATTTTTAGTTAGAATATAAAATGTAAATGTTTTATAATGAAAAGTTTCAACAATTTTCAGAAATGTCTAGAGAATTCATAGGTAATATTTTTAACAGTAGAAACTTCACTTCCTTAATAAAATAGATATAAAATATATGTTTATTTCTTAATGATTATAATTGTTCATGGCTTTTGAGGGATCATTGTGTTCCAAATATGAATCTAATTGCCTTTTAATATTATCTTATTGATTGTTTGGTAGCCCTATAATGTAAATTCTTTTTTAGTAATGAAAAAACAAATGAGATTTAACAAGTTTAAATAACTAACAAACAGCCCAAAGACGAATAATTGTTGAAGACAGGATTTAAACCAAGGAAGAAAGAACTCAGAGCACATGCTCTAAGTGAGTTTTACTAGGATCTACTCTATGTGAAATGGGATGCATTTATGACTTACGCGGGGAAGAAAGATCCTGTCCGCAAAAAAAGAGCAATGAAGAGGAAGTCTTATTCACTAGGAGGATCAGGATTAGGCTGAAAGTGGAGAAACTCAGATTGCTCAGGGGAAAAAAATGGAATAATGACTAGGAAAGTGATGTATAGGAGAGTGAAAAGTTCCATTATCAGTGCTTACAAGCAGACGACCTAAGGGTAAGTAAGTCTGAAAAGTACATTTCACAAATTTGGATTTTAGAAGAACCTAAAAAATTTAAATAAATCTGGGATGATACATTCTATGGTTTCAGGTTTCAGGTTAAAAAATATAAAAATATGGCTTTTTTTTTTGACTGCTGGCTTGGAAATCCGTGTATAGAAGTTGAAATAAAAAGTTAAAATCCTTTATCTGTATTATTCAGAACTTAATGTTATTTAATGCCTAGGAAGAATGGTAAGATATTCTGCTTCCATTTTTATCAATTTATATTTGCTCAAATCTTATGCAACAGTTATGAAAAACTATATTTAAAGCTTTATAAAACATCTTGCCTCACATGATAACATTTCATTTTTATTCAATGATATCTAACTCGATAACACTTTCAAATTAACCTTCTAAATATAAAAGCAGTATCCCAAAGTCTCTACAATAGAATTTCAGAGAATATTGAGCACAAATAAATAATTACCAGTTTCAAATTCTTGTTGTGCCATTTTAATTTATTCTAGTTCGAGAAAAAGTATAGGAAGGTATCATTTTATACACAAATGTATCCTCTTCACTAAATGAAATTTGAATCTGTTTTCTAGTATCAGTGACCCATTTTATTGAAATCCTATGATAAGCATGCAGTTATTACCTACTGTGTACAAGAAATGATTTTAGCCTCTGTGTAGCATACTATGATGAATGAGACATATGAGTTCAAATGCAATTAATAATCAAAGGTTTTGTTTATATTAGCTAATAGTAAATCCTGTTTGATTTATTCCACAGTATAGATCCATAAATTCCATTTAGTTTGTGTAAATTCTTGGCGTGGAAAAGTATCAATAATGTAAGAAGAGATATGTGAACAAAAGAGGCACAGCAAAAATTTTCAGTTGTAATTTGGGGCCTCAACCATGTGCTTTAACTCAATAATCTCTTCCTGATCTTCACTGGCCTTACGTTCAAGCAGTGACAATAAGTTCAAGATCGGTCCATATCCATGCAGAGCCCCATAAGGGTTACCTGCAAATTTAAGTAATTAGATACACAATATTTTGCCAACATTTTAAAGAAACGCCTTCAGAATAAGGAAGTAAAAGCTTTCTCTTCTTAAAAAGAATGCTTCCCTGTAGCTTCTTGATTCTTGTTACTTCCATATGGCTGATATTTTTTTAAAAAGCCTAAAGCCATGTCCCACTTCTCATTCCTTGGAAGACCAGAATAAAATTCAGGAGCAACAGAGCTCAAAGGAAAAGGTGTAGGCAAAGTCTGACTTGGGTCTTACTGAAAACATGAGGTATGTTTTGCATGCTTTCTCTCAAGTTGGAGGGATAAGATACAAATATATCATGAGGTAAATAAGAAAGCTTCCCCGATATATATTTTCTTAATTTCACAAAAAATTAAATTAAGAAATTAAGCCTAAAGAAGAGAAAATAATGATTAAAGTGAAAGTTGATGGTAAAAATTTGACAGTCAATTTTCTCAGTTTATCTTCATTTTATGTGTGCATTGAGACTCAGCAATAGTGATTCATAATTTGCCAAATATTTAGAAATATAACAAGTTGCTTGTCACGTCAATGTTTAGAAATAATAATACCCTATCCAGGGAAAATTTTAATCACATGCTTTTAAAATATTCTTTACTGAGTTGAGCATAATAAATGTAGATTTAAATTATCTTTTACTCCCATAGGATATATACAATTAGTACTGTTTAATAATTTAATATTTAAATTATATCATTATGTTTTAAAATAAATATAAAAACAAACCTATAAAACATACGTACTGATATTTAAAATGTATAGTGTTTAAAGATATATGTGAATACAGATTAAATATGTATTACATGAGGAAGAATAAAGAATGGGTGCATTTTCTTATTTGATAATCTGCAAATTTATTTAGAATCAACTTCTGAGAAAAACAATAAGATCTAAGTACTTTACTTTGTATCATCCACTAAGAAATACATCTGATAAAAAATAAACAAAACACCAGACAAGCAAAGATGAGAAAAATGTGCTCTCTGTATAGTTACAAAACAGTCCATTTGAACCCAAGATAGCCTAGATCCTGGATTTAGAAGACTAGTATTTGAAAGGAATTCGACGAATTACAGAAAAATATGTTCAGATAAGCAAAATGCTATCTTAATCAGAAAAGAGTCAGTAAACCTCAGCAGAGAAATTGGGAAGGAAGGAAGGAAGGAAGGAAGGAAGGAAGGAAGGAAGGAAGGAGGAAGGAAGGAAAAAAGCAAGGAAGGAAGGAAAAAAGAAAGTCTAGAGCCTACTATGGTTTATGGCCATGATGGAATAATTGGGTCATGTATTGCCTCCCATAAACAAGTCAAACACTAGGCAAATATATCTGTCAACTGCTTAAGACACTGTATAGTTATCAGTGTAGCACCATAGTCCCTGAAGGAAGGCAAACAAATAAGGTGATATCTTGGGTTGCCTTGCATCTGTGCCTCGGAGTGTCTGTCTTGGTCACGGTTCAGGGAGGGTTATTGCAAAAGGATCGCCACCTTTTTCCAGAGTGAAGAGACAGAGATCAGAGTTCCAGTAGCTGCTGCAGCTGGAATTTAGAAAGAAATCCACATCGGGCCACTTGGATTCTGTTTGTCTAAATATGAAGCCATGCAGGCATAATGTAAAAATGTATAAAGCGAGTGAATAATAACCAGGTTGCTTGAAGCTAGACAGAGTCCAGAGATCACAAGGGACTGGGATACTAGGGAGTTCCAACCAGCCAGAACGAACTGGCTTTTCATGGCTGTGGGCCCCATTCCCATTGGAGCAGCTGTGCCAACCAGCTGTGCCAACCTTGCCGTAGGTGACCAAGTGTCACTTCTTGACCCTTGCAACACCAGAATCAATCAACCCCACAGAATTTAAAGAACCTACTTTGATGGCAGCAGTTCCTATTGCCAGTTTGAGTCACCTTAGAATTCCTCAAGGATACTGGGCCTCTTGCCAGGAGTATACCTCTCTCAGTCTTCATGGGGGAAAAGTCATATGAACAGACTGAGGGATGAATTTAGGGTGTGAGTGAATAAATCTTACACAATAAGTCTAGTCTAGCAATCCAATCTTCATGAGTCTCTGGATACCTTCCTCTACAACATACCAAGACTGGTATTTGAGCATTTTTAGGATTCAAGTTTCAGGCAACTGAACAGCTAGTCATGACAACCACTCTCAGAATCTTTAACTCAACCAATGCACCCAGAATCTCTGCCTAATAAACTTGTATCTCAATCATTTCTTCCTAATTCATTACATTTCTTTAACCACAGGCCAACAATTTTAGGATCCATTTTCATAAATGTACCCCAGATTTCTATCGATAATATTGACAGACATTTCGTTTAGTGTTTTTCACACATGCTAAGAGGTCACACCTACCTCACCCTCTGAGTTATGTGTGAACTTTAATGGAGTTTTAGGTCTGGACACAATGAGAAATGGTGAAGATGGGTCCTTAAGAGAATCAGATTTTCCTAGAAAGGCAACTAGAGTAGTGGTGGTGATTGTAAATTCTTCATTCAGGAGTGGATGATTTCCTCAATCCTAGAAAACACAGGGCTCTTCCATTGATAAAGGAGACTTGATAGCATTTAGGGATTCAAGATTCCCAAATTCAGTGGAATCTGCCTTTGTGTCTCTGTTTTCATATTAAACATCTTATTCCTTCCCAGCCAGTGTTCTAATTTTAACATAACAGATTGTGAATTAAGTTTGTGTTTAATTTGACCACCGAGAATATTGGATCTGGCATTTCATTTTTACAAATTTTGACCATGAGGCTGGAGGAGACAGGGTTTCCTTTTAATTATAGAATTTTCTGATCTCTTACTTGGATGTTGAATTGGTGACAAAGATCTGAGATGAACATTTTTTAACTGACCTCTCTTACAAGAAATGACAGCTAGTAAATTATATAATATTTCTTATTTTCATTATTCTATGACAACTACATTGCCACCTAACATGTTTTACTTTTAATAATTTGACGTCATTATACCTATAGTTGATACAATTAAATGACTGTTTTGCAACTGTATGACGTGCTCCTAGTGTGCCCTTTATCAATGGAAAAAGTGTTCTTTAGCGGCTTTTAATCTACTCAGATCAGTTAACAAATTCCAGGTATCTAAGAACCAATTCAAAAATCATTGTGTTGTTTTTGCGACAGGGTCTGGCTCTGTCATCCAGGCTGGTGTGCACTGGTACAATCTTGGTTCACTGCAACCTCCAACTCCTAGGCTCAAGCCAGCCTCCCGCCTCAGCCTCCCAAGTGACATGAACTACAGACATGTGCCACCATGCTCATCGCATTTTTAACTTTTTTTTTTTTTTTTGTACAGACAGAGTTTTGCCATGTTGCCTAGGCTGGTCTCAAACTCCTGAGCTCAAGCAATCCACCAGCCTTAACCTCCCGAAGCGCTGGGATTACAGGCGTGGGTCACACTGTGCCACCCAAATTTCAATTTTTAAAGTTTCCTTCCACAAAACCATTCCTAGTACCAATTTGGTCTGGATTTTAGAGACAGAACTGCTTTAAAGAAAATGAATAGGATATTCCTAAAAGAAATACGTTTTATGGATTTCTGGGAGCTCTTTTTGTTAAGAATTGAACTTTCTCTGTATCTTTGCTACTCTTGTAATTCACCTCCGGGCTGAATCATCAACTTTTACTACTCTTCAGCTTGGAGACATGCTAAATTAGTAATATGACAACAGGTGGATCACTGGCTGTAAATTAAGTCCTTAAATGATTCTCTCTTTCAGACTTTCAAAGCATTTGTCTAATGTATGGATTGTCCTCAACGGCCATAGATCCTATACTTCAAATGCCTGAGTATCACACTAGTTGTGTCAGGTCTTGGGAAAGGTGGTTCCTTCAGACTGAGGAAATTGCTAGAGAGGGGCTCAGCGGAGAGCTCCAGCTGCCTGCACAGTCTGCCCATGGGACACGTGTTCTGGCCCGTAAGAGACAAGGGGGAGCTGGGCAGATCAGCAACCTTCATCAAAAAACAGGACAAGAAGGAACACCTTGCAAGAAGACTTATTTATGATGCCCCAAAATGTCGTGACAATTACAGAACAGTGTCTATAACAAAAAAGTTAAATAAATACCTTCAAATCAAATCTATTACCACAGGAAAATGATGATTGTGCCACAATAGGGGTGGGAATGAGGGTTGATTAGAAAAGCAGATTTATTTTAATATCCAGAAAATAGACTATCACTATATTAACAGAAGAAAGAAGACAGCACAGGGCTTTTTAAAAATAGATGCCAAGAAAGCTTTTGCTGAGATTTGTCATAGAAAACCAGGAATAGAAAGAAATATCCTCCTTCCAGTAAGAGTTATCTATGGCAAACCTACCGCTAACATTATAATTAAGGGCTCATGCCTGTAATCCCAGCACTTTGGGAGGCCAAGGTGGGTGGATCACCTGAGGTCAGGAGTTCAAGATCAACCTGGCCAACATGGTGAAACCCTGTCACAACTAAAAATACAAAACAATTAGCTGGGCGTGGTGGCGGGTGCCTGTAATCCCAGCTACTTCAGGAGGCTGAGGCAGGAGAATGGCTTGAACCCTGGAGGTGGAGCTTGCAGTGAGTTGAGATCGCGCCATTGCCCTCCAGCCTGGGTGACAAGAGCAAAATTCTGTCTCAAAAAATAATAAGTAAATAAATAAATAATAAAAATAAAAAAGGGTGCAATATTAAACAATTTTTTCCCTAAGATCAGAAGCAAATAAAGGATGCCTGCTCTTACCATTGTGTTCAACAAAGAATTATTAGTACAAGACAGCACAGAAGATAAGAAAACACTTTAATGGTCTCAAAATGGGAAAAAAGTACAATTGTATTTAATAACAGATGACAGATGTTTACACACACAAAATTCCAAGGCATATAGAAACAATTACTCAATAAAATAAATCATTTAATCAGAGTTATAGTATATAAAGTAATATAGACAAATACATCTCAATTCTACATATAATCTAAAAGAAATTTAAAATGAAGTTAAACAATTGCATTCAGGCCAGGCAGTGGCTCATGTCTATCATCCCTGTGATTTGGGAGCCCAAGGCCGGAGAATCATTTGAGACAAGGACTTTGAGACCAGCATGTACAACACAGAGAGACTCCGTCTCTGCAAAAAAATTTAAAAGTTAGTCTAGCATGGGGGCACCCACCTGTAGCCCTAGATAGTCAGGAGGCTGAGGTGAGAGAGATGCTTGAGCCCAAGAGCTCAAGGTTGCAATAAGCTGTGATAGCACCACTGCACTCCAGCCTGCCTGAAAAACCTAGACTCTGTCTTAAAAAATTCACTGAAAATAATATCAAAAGTGTTAAACTAGGAATTGATTGAACAAAGACTACTCATTAATTGTGTATTGAATTTTTAATTGCTGACAAAAATAATAGAAGACTAAAATAAATGATAGTTTAGAAATAAAAAAAGTTTTATGTAATTAAACAACTATTCCTGATATTTAAACATGAATTACACTGGATTTTTATGCAAATATGTTTATAAAAGGAAATAGAAATAACACATACATTAAATGAGGATTTTTTTTTTGCATGAACACTATATACTTTTTCCAGCCAGCACAATAAATTTAGATATTTTTCATCCTTCCTCCCACCTTCACTTTCTTCTATTCTCTAATTCCTCATCCTTCACCATTTCCTTAATATAAATAATTAGCTGCTATATATTGCTTGAAGATATCTAAATATATAATAAATTATTAT